>NW_027185546.1:0-77071 GCF_040183065.1 Periplaneta americana | reverse complement strand
CTTGGTCAAACTGGCAGAACAGTACGATGCACTCTCTTATGTGGACGATGCCCACGGATCTGGAGTCTTAGGAAAATCTGGTAGAGGGACTGTGGATCATTTTCACCTCCACGGTAAAGTAGATTTTATTATTGGAACCCTGTCCAAAGGGATTGGTTCTACGGGTGGTTATGTTGCAGGTTCTCAACTTATGTACGATTGGCTCAATCATAGATCACGAACTACACTCTTTAGTACTTCTTTACCTCCTGCATCTGTTGCCGCTTGTATTGAGGCTTTTAAAATCCTCTCCGAAACAGAAGAGTACACTGTAAGACTCTGGGATAATGCCAAATATTTCAAAGAAAAATTGGCAGCTCTCGGATTTAATACAGGACATAGCCAAACCCCAATCACACCAGTTATTATTGGAGATGAGGCGAAATCTATGGAATTTAGTAGAAAACTTCTAGAAAATGGGGTTTTTGCTTCTCCTATTGTTTTCCCAACCGTCCCTCAAGGAACAGGTAGAATTCGATGTATGATCAGTGCGGCTCATACAAAAGAAGAGTTGGATAAAGCCGTAGCGGCATTCAAAAAAGTCAAAGAAGAGATGAAAATCTAATTTTTTCCCCCTCCCTCCAAAGGAGGGGGATTCAAGATGGAATCAGGAGAAAGAGCTAGTATGGTTAGAATTATTTTTTTGTTAATTTTATCCGTAGTATCTTCTTGTGCATTATCTAACCCTTCCTTCCCAGAAGAATTTCTTGTGGAAACCGACGAAATTACTTTAGACGATTTAAATGTTATGATTGAAACGGGGTTCGACTTTAAAAGTAGCACTCCCGATGGAAAAGTTTATTTAGAATGGATTTTATCTCATCCACAACCGACGACTCAAAAAATCCTAAAAATATTGATAGAACGAAAAATCGTCAGCCCTCGCTCTATTTTTCAAGATGGAAAAACGCTTTTGAACTATGTGGTTTCTAATCCTGGGGATATTTCTTTACAAATGGCAAAAGATTTGTTGGTAGGTAACAGAGCTTTTTTTTTATCCTTAACTCATAGCCCTCTTTTGGATGCGATCCACAATCCTGGAAAAATTTCTTGGAAATTGATCGATTTTTTAATCCAACAAGGGTTTTCGGTCAATGTTCAAAACCCTACCACAGGGGTAACTCCTGCTTTAGAATTTTTTAGATCCTATCGAGAAAATATTCCCGAACTGGAAGACTATATGATGAGTCATGTGAATACGAATATTAAAGACCATCAGAATCGAAATTTTTGGCATTATTTACTCAGTAATCAAACGGAACATTTTTATTCACTTTTTGAGAAAGTCCTCAAAAATACACCCGTTCGTTCTTTAATGCTTATCCCAGACAAAGAAAAAATATACCCACTTTTTTTGTTGGTGTCTAATCCTAGACCCGAAAGTTATCTTGTTTATCAAAAACTCAAACAAGATTACGAAAAACTATTCCAGAAAGAGACTTGGGTAGATGAATTATTTCTTTGGGCGCTTTATAACAACGGTCCTGCTTTAAAAGATTTATTTGCAGATATTGTTACAAATCATCCAGATGTTAATGCATTGAACCGTTTAGGTCAGAATAGTTTATTGGTGGCTGTACAAAATACAGGAGAGGAACTGCTACCGATTTTGGAATATTTGATTAGAGCTCGAGTGAATATTTATCAGCTGGATAAGAATAAAAACGGTGTGCTCAATTATGCCGTTTTGAACAAAGGGTATTATGCGGCGGATATTTTGAGTTTTTTAGAAAGACAAGGTGTCTCTTTAGCGGTAGCCGACGAATTTGGAAGAACTCTCATTAATTATGCGGTACTCAACGAAGGGAAGGGAGCAAAGAAGGTTTTAGATCTTTTATTAGGTAGGAGATTTCCTGTTCTGACTCCAGATAAAAGCGGAGAAACGCCTCTTCAAGCTCTATTTAAAAATCCAAGTGAACAAGCTCTTTTTATGCTCCGAGGTTTGATTTATGCCAGTTATCAAGGAAAATCGACCGAACCTTATTCTGAGAATATTATTTTTAGTGCGGCTCAATCTACCAGTGTGTACGCCTATAAGATGATGCTCACTTTAATTCAGCAGGGGTTTAGCGTGAATCCTCAAAATTTGACCAGACAAAATGCTTTATTTTATACCGTTCAAAATAGTGGACCGAGTGCTTTGAAAATGACCAGACTTTTGCTTATGAAAGGGCTTAGCCCTGATAGTGTGGATCGAGACGGGAATTCTCTTTTGATGTATGCTTTGGATAACCCTGTTCATCGTTTTTCTATGGTTCATCTTCTGTTAAGATGGGGGACGGACCCTTACCGACATAATGTTATGGGTATCTCGGTGGTGGATAGGATTTTGAAAATGAATGCAAGAGATAGATGGCGGTATCAACAGATTTTTGAATATTATGGGTTAAGACTGGATAGAAACGGACGCTCGGTTTAAAAAAATAAGAGTGGATAGACCACTCCATTTTTTTTTCATTGTGCGGGAATTAACAACTTAAGAGGTCTTAATTCCTTATAATATTCGTCCCATTTTTAAAAAAACTTAATCTTTTTACGAATTTTTTTCGTTAGTCAGGGTAGAAAAGAATTGAGAAAGTTTAGAATCGTTGCTTGTATCTTCTTCTAATACGGCTTGTTGCTCTTTTCTTTTGCGTTTTTGTAGTCGTACTCGGTTTCTTGAGAACTCCAATCCATTTGTAAACTAGGAACGAGCCATTCACTCCACACTCTAAAATAACCTTGGTCGTCTATGTAGCCTATGTCTAAATTCATAGTGGTGTAAGAACGATCCGAACGAAGTTCGTTAGGAGATTGGGAGTCGGTAATCCAAAGCATCAATGCGTATCCTGTGGTGTTGGAGTCTTTGATTTCTTGTGGGAGCAATGCAGTAGCCCCTTGACAAAAAGTGGCACATCCTCCGTAGATATTATTAATGGAATAAAAAAATGTTTTTAACGGAAGGTTCAAGGTATCTTGAAACTGGGTTTGATAAGGTTCAGGATAGAGCCAAAGTCCCAACTTTCTTTGAATATTGGTCAAAGCGACTCGACCAGAAGCGTCTTTTTCTTGCGGAATTAAAAATTGATCCGCATAGGCAAGGTCTCCAAAAGTGAATAGGACTGTCTGTTTGAGTGGAGGTTCGGCATTTTCATCGTAAGGTTTCCCGGATTTTTCTGGAGGACCTGGATTAAATTCCTGAATCCTGATGGCAAAGTAAAAATCTGGAAGAGGGGACTTATGGTGGGGAGCTTTTTTGGGTACTTGAAAGTACAGTAATACCCGAGAGTAATGGCTTCGATTAAATTCTTGATTTCGTTTGACATAGGCTTTTATGCTTCCATTTTCATTTTGAAAATATTTATCTTCTATAGATTCTGTATTCAGATTAGCCAAACTCTGACCGTTTGTATTTAAACCACAAGCAGATAAAAAAACGGCAAAAAAAAGAGACTTAAACTTTTATTTTTGAGCATATGTATATATATTAACATAGCTTTTTAAGAAAAAAAAATTAATATAAAAAAGGCTCCTTTATGAGAACTTGTTATGCTTTACTTTTGATTTTTTTGTTAGGAGCGTGTACTTCTCATCCAAATGAAGCGATTTTTGATGCTATCCGAGATCGGGATTTTAAAAAGGCTCAATCTCTCTTATCCAGCGACTCTAGTCTTTCTGGTATAAAAAACGCTCAAGGAGAGACCCCACTCCACTTAGCTGTAAAAATGGGCGAAGACGAGCTGATTCAACTATTTGTGGAAAAGAAATGGAACTTGAATATACAAGACTATCAAGGAAACACCCCCCTAATTTTAGCAACAACCTATGGCTATTACAATATGGTTAAGAGTCTCATAAAAGCTAAGGCAGATCTCACTATTGTGAATAATCACGGAGCTAATGCGGCTAAAGTAGCTTTAGAAATGAATAAACCAGAAATTCTGATGCTTTTTTTAGCAGAAGGAATGGTCAAAGACGATTATTATCCTAAACTCGTTGCAACTAAATATGCCCAACAGACAACGGTTATACCATTTGGAGATATGGAAAATAAAATTTTGTACGCTATACAAAATAATGATCTCCAGCTTTTTAAAGATATTTTGGACAACGAAACTCACCCCGTACACTACACCGCACAAGATAACCGTGGCAAAACACTTTTACACACAGTTGCGGCACTCAGTAATCCAGAATATTTAAAATATTATCTTTTTAAAGATAGATCCGCACTAGATATGAAAGATAAAGAAGGGGTGAACCCCTTGATGGAGGCGATTTATAGTAAAAATTTGGAGAATATACGCGAACTAGTTTTGGCAGGTGCTAATTTAAGAACAACCGATAAAGATTTTAAAAATATTTTGGACTATGCTGTACTTACGGCGGATTTACCTACATTTAACTTAATTATCAATAATTTTAGATCTCTTAACGATCAGGATATTCAAGGGAATACTCCTGTTCATTATGCCGCTCAGATTTTAGAGAGTACAGATATCTTGACAACTTTGTTAGAAACGGGAGCGGCGTCCAATATAGAAAACAAAGTCGCTCGAGATACTCCACTCCATATCGCTGTAAAAGCGGGGAACTTGGAAGCTGTAAAGGTTTTACTTAAATTTGGGGCTAATCCTTCTATACAAAATGCAGAAGGAAAAACCGCCAAAGATATTGCCATTGGCACAAAAATAGAGGGGGCTTTTCTATGATATTAGACGATGGAATTACAATTATTCGATTTACACAAGATTCGCAATTCCCAGAACTAAAAAAATTTATTCGGGATCATGCGGCTTCCGTTAATGTGCAAGATGCCTTTGGGCGTACGGCACTATCTTATGCTTGTGAGAGTGGTGAGATGGAGGCTATTCAAATATTGTTGGAATATAATCCTGATTTTACTTTGGCGGACTATATTGGTTTTACACCGCTCCACCACGCCTGTATGGGTAAACATACTGAGATTATCTCTCTTCTTTTAGATGCGGGGTGTTCTCCTCATGATAAAGACGAAGAAAGAGGTTTGACTCCTTTGCTTATTTCTTGTGATTTAGGACATATGGAGGCAGTACAAATGCTTATACAAAAGGGTGCCAGCGTTAACGAACAGGATTTAGGTGGTTGGAGTTCTTTACATTATGCAGCTTCTCGAGGATCTTTAGATTTGATAAATCTTCTGCTTCAACATGATGTTTCTGTCCATTTTTTGGATCGTATGAATCGTTCGGCACTTTATTACGCTATTGAAGGAAATCACGAAGAATGTGTTGATGAGCTTGTGAAGCATGGGGCAAATACTCGGCAAATAGACGCCGAATATTCTAGTTTACTACATATTGCTTGTTTTAGCCAAAATACAAAAATTATTCAGATGCTTCTCTCGGAAGATGTCCATGTTAATCAACCTAATTCTCAGGGGTTAACACCTCTTCATATTAGTTGTGGTCAAGGAGACCTATCCACAGTACGAATCCTTATCAATTCCGGAGCGGACATTAATGCAAAAACTCAGGAGAATTTTACACCGCTTCATTATGCCACTAGCAGTGGGGTAGAAGAAGTGATCGAGGTTTTGCTTCAGCTCCACCCAGAAATGAATGTCAGTACTTTGGAAGATAAAACTTCGCCACTTCATTACGCGGCGTTAAATGGTAATCCTCGTATTATAGAACAAATGATACACGCAGGGGCAACTGTAGATGCACAAAATGCAGAAGGGAATACTCCATTGATGTTTGCTATTGTCCATAAACATTTTCAGGCAGCTCAAGTTTTTATTAACTTTGGAGCCGATGTGGACTTACAAAACAAAAAATCACAAAATCCATTAGCTTTAGCCGTGATTGGTAAAGATGTAGCGATGACAGGGTTACTTTTAAAAAGTGGAGCCGATGCCTATGTTTTTACTCAAAATGGGTTTTCTGTAAAAGAATGGATCTTAATGCAAGAAGATGCAGAAATGGTGGCTTTATGGGAGAGGTGGGAAAATGAAGGAAATATCTAAAAAAGGTAAAACTTGGCTCAGTGTAGTTATAATTTTGGTTGTGGCACTCGTTTTTCAGTTTAAAGACAGTTTTACAAAAACAGACCTTTCAGGAGTGGTAACTTCTGTTTATGATGGAGATACTTTCCGAGTGAAAATTGCCGAAATACCAGGGGTTTCTCAAGTGAGAATCAGAGAGATTGATTGTTTTGAAAGAAAATCTCCTCAAGCTAAAAAACAAGTAAAAAGGCAGATGAAAAGATTTCAGATTTCGGAAGATGAAGTTTATCGTCGTGGCAACCAAGCTAAACTTATTTTAGAAGATCTTTTCAAACAAACGGATAATCGTATTATCTTAAAAGTAAGTAAAAGTGATTTAAAAGATAAGTATGGAAGAATTTTAGCTTATGTTTATACGGATGGTATGGATGTAAGTGAAAAACTTCTTGAGAGTCATTATTGTTTTCCTTATGTAGACCCTAGAACCCTTCCACAGTCTTAGGAGGAGAGAGTGAAAAATATTTTATTAGGGATATCGGGAAGTATTGCGGCTTACAAAGCTCCTGAACTTTGTCGTTTATTACAAAAAGCTGGGTTTTCTGTTAAGGTCGTTCTCACTTCTGCTGGAAAGGAGTTTGTCAGCCCTTTGACTTTAAAAACATTGACAGAAGACCAAGTCTATATAGTGGATAGTTTGAATGATTTAAGTCAAGAGGCACTTTTACATATTCACCTAGCCCGTTGGGCAGATGTGGTATTGATTGCTCCTACGACGGCTAATATTATGGCAAAATTGGCTCATGGTATTGCCGATGATCTTTTAACCTCGGTGTGTCTTGCCAGTGTCCAACCGATTATTTTAGCTCCGAGTATGAATATTCATATGTGGGAAAACCAAGCTACACAAGAAAACCGAGAAACTCTTCTTCGGAGAGGGGTGACTTTTTTAGGACCAGATATAGGCGAACAGGCTTGTGGCGATGTGGGTTCTGGGAGACTCATAGAACTGCCTAAAATTGTAGAGTATCTTGTGGGCTTGAACCGTACAGAAAAAGTATGGGTAGGAAGAACCATTATGATTACGGCAGGACCTACAATGGAGGCTATTGACCCTGTGAGATTTATCAGTAATCGTAGTTCTGGTAAAATGGGGTATGCTTTGGCAAGTGCGGCTCAACAAATGGGGGCTCGGGTGATTTTAATCAGTGGTCCGACTCAACTGATGGCTCCTACGGGGGTAGAACGGATTTGTGTTACTACGGCTCAACAAATGCTAGAAGCAGCCAAAACTTATTTAACGGGAGTGGATATTTTTATTGGTGCGGCGGCTGTGGCAGACTGGCATGTGAGCCAACCAGAAAGTCAAAAAATCAAACATAAAATGGGAACTATGACATTGGATCTTGTACCCAATATAGATATTATTGGGCAGGTGTCTCAATTTCAACCCAAACCTTTTATGGTGGGGTTTGCTGCGGAAACTCAAAATATGGAGGGGTACGCTCGGGAGAAACTGGTTTCTAAAAACTTGGATCTAGTTATTGCCAATGATGTGAGTCAACAGGATATTGGTTTTTCTTCTGATGATAATGCGGTCACATTGGTGAGCCACCATCAGACAAAAAAAATTGAGAAAATGCCCAAAACACAATTAGCTTGGAATATTTTGCACGAGATAGATTCTTTATATCAACGGAGATAATTATGGAGTACCAAGACACTTATCATCTTATTTTTCAGGATATTGCTCTGAATTCAACGGATAAAAAATCTTGTTTGATAGGGGTTACAGGACCTATGGCTATTGGAAAATCCACTTTTAGTCAGACATTAAAAGATTTTTTGGAGCTGAAGCTCCCTCATAAGACCATCAGTATTGTTCACACAGATTGCTTTTTAATGCCGAATGCGGTTTTAAAGGAGAAAAACTTGATGTCGCGGAAGGGGTTTCCTGTATCTTTCAACCAAGTGGCGTATTTTGAGTTTTTGGAACAGATAAAATATCACCCTGAAAATGAAGTTACCATTCCATTTTACGACCATAACCTCAAAGATATAGATCCCAACAAAAATCAGGTGATCAAGAAGAGTGATATTTATATTTTAGAAGGGATTAATTTATTTTTTCCACCTCCTGAAGGCTTTGCTAGTGCTGAAAAAAATTTTGATATTCTTATACTACTTAAAATGCCCGAAGAAGACATAAAAAAGCAGTTTCAAGAACGATTTGCCAAAGCTTATGAATACTCTAAAACTCATAATACAGAGTACTTTAGCCATTTGAAAGATTACACAGAAGAACAGTTGCGGGAATATCAAGAAGATTTGTGGCAGAATATCCACTTGGCGTTTAAGCACCAGTATATAGACCCCAACGGAGACCTCGCCTCTTACAAGGTAGAAGTCCCGCATTGGGAACAAGAGTAATCCTGTTCCCCCAGTTTCTATGGGTAAAACTGGGGTTTTAGATGACTCAATGGGTATTAACTATACCTTTTGTACAGGTATTTTTAAAAACTGTTTTTCGCCGTTCACATTTGTCCAATGGAGAACGACCCACGCAATTTGACCAATCTCCATTCCATCAGGTAATACATCAACATTTATGTAATTACTACCAGTAAAAATCTTTTTCCAATGTTTATTGTCTTCTTCATGAGTAGGATTATTCAAGTTTTCATCGTCACAGAAGGCGAGTTCAAATATTTGATCATTAGTATCAAGACCTAAGGCATCTAAATCGGCTGTTTCGTGTACTCCATTAATATAAAGAGTATAAGCACTATCGGTAATGGGGATAGGATCGAATCCGATAGGATCTGCGTTAGGTTTATACCGCTCACCACCACTGGAGTAATATACTTCGGTTATGTAGTCTTGGTAATTAATAGGACCGGTTCCATATATGGGATGTTCCTCAGCGGTGACTGAATTACCAGGAAGACTAGAAGCACTTTTACTACATGATGCAAGTAAAAGTATAGGTACTGCTAGTAATGTCAATGGTTTAAGAAAAATCTGTTTCATATAACCTCCAAAAATTTTTAGTGGTACTAATGTTAATTTTTTTTTATTAAAAAACCAAATACTGCTTCTGTTTTATGACTATAATCTTACAATAAAAGTTATTTGTTCAAATAGTGCAAAAATATTGGGGTTTTTAAAGATTGAACATTATTCAAATAATTTATATCTATAGCAGTTTACCATCTACAAGAAGAGAGGAGTGTTTTCTATTGCACGGTATAATTCTTAAAAATTCCAAGAACCAGTAAAAACCCACTCTTTTATGATGGAAATTTGTATTGAACTGCAGATATATCTATCTTTATGTGTATGAAAATAGGAGATTTTATGTATAGCATAAGACCGGCTCAATATACCGATGCTCAAAATGTTGCCGAATTGATCTACAGTGCATATAAAGAGTATGCTCAACAGATTTGTGGATCTTTAGATTTGACAACTATTCTGGAGCGGCTCAAAATTTTGTTCGCTCATTCTAAAATTACCATTGTTCATTATAGCCATTACTCCATTTTGCAAGAAGATAGTTCCCAAAAAATTGTGGGGATAGTGAGTTGTTTAAGGGGAGATTATATTCCTATCTATTATATCCAACTGGCAGAGGTACTCGCACAAATCAGTACGACAGGAGAGGAACGGGTGGCACAGAGTATTCGTGATTTTGTGAAAACTCGGGTAGCCTATAGTAATGAATATCATTTGGATGTTTTGGCGGTGGCAAAGGAGTACCGTGGGTTAGGGTTTGCGGATATTCTTCTTGCCGAGGCGACTCAAAGAGCCAAAGAAACGGAGCTAGATTATCTTACACTACTGGCTACGGACGATTTGAAAGACTATTATCTGAACAAGGGGTTTGAGTTTCACAGAAAGGTGTTGGATTTGGTGAGCTATAATATTTTGTACAAAAAAATGTCCGATGCTCCAAACCATTATAAAGACTATCACAAATCTTAATATGGAAAATTTTGGGGAGGATGGGAAAGCTCTCTATAATTTTTACGACAGGAGGGGAGTTGAAGTTATAAAATCTAACAGAACCTCAAAATTACGGAAAATTGATATGATCCGCCAAAACCGACCATATCAATTTGGGGTGAGTTTGACCTCATCGGTAAAAACTTTCTCAAGGCATAAAAATGGAATTTTTTTGGATAGGTTCATTTTTATGCTATCTCTTATCCTATAAAATTAGTAGGAGTTTTTATGTCCGATCTACCTATCATCATTATCGCAGGTATCATCATTATATTCTATGCGTGGGGTCGCATTAAAAAGAAAAAATCCAAAGCGGGTGGTTCTTGTTGTCAATAAGAACGAGCGTCCAGAGGTTCTATAAAAGGGGGTTTATTTCTTTTTTTTAGAACCTTTAGCTTGAGCAAGGTCAGACCCAGCCACACTTTTTGCCTCTGGGGAAGCGTTTTTATCTCTCAAAATTTTAGCCGCTTTAGAAGCAACTTCTTTGCTTGTGGTCTTTTTTTGTGAAGATTGGCTCATAACACTCTCCTGTTTTAATATGCAAAATTAAACAACTAGAACGGTAAAAATGTATTCCTCTTTTGTAAGGGAGAGTGGTTTTTTACTTTTGTAGATACAACTTGCAAGTAGTGTTGACTTGAATATGAGGTTTTATTGGTGTTAAAAAAAATTCAGTTTTAAAAATTAAATGAGTACATTTTATAATATAGAATTTCAGATTTTATTATCAATGGGGGTGTCAAGTGTCCAAAGTTTCTATTATTATACCTGTACATAATAGTGCTCAGGTGATGCGACCCACATTGGAATCCGTCATCAGTCAAACTTACAAAAATATAGAATGTTTACTTGTGGAGAATAACTCTTCCGATAATTCATTTGAGATTTGCAAAGAGTACCAAACAAAATATCCGCATATTTTTAGAGTTTTTCAAACAGATGGTGGAAAAAGTGGGCGAGCGAGAAATAAAGGGTTAGATGAAAGCTCAGGAGAATATGTGACTTTCCTAGATTCCGATGATTTATTGGAGCCATTTGCGATAGAAGTTTTGATGGATTTTGCTCTAAGAATAGGAGCCAGTTTGACTTATGGAAAAATTCAAGTCAGTTTACTAGATGCAGATGGAAAAACGAAGTCTCATTATCTGCAGGGAGACTCTGAGGGGCTTTATTTAGGGGGTAAAAGATTAGATTTAAGCTTGGTTGCTCCTCATGGGAAGCTTTACAAAAAAGAGTTTCTCAGTCAGCATAAAATCCGATATTTAGAGGGTGTGATGTATGACGATCTTTTAATGTTTTTCAAGGTACTCACTCTTTGTGAGAGTATTTATGTTTTGCCTACTATTATTCCTCCTATCCACCATTATATTATTCATAAAGATTCGTCTGTTTCTAATTATGACAAAAATCTAGAAGATCTGTTTATTGTTTATCAGCATATGATAGAATTTTTTACAGAATTACTGAAGGATCCAAGTCGTATGGAAGAAGTTTTCTTGGATAAAATGGTTGTTCAATATCTTGCTGGGGTTTCATTACTTTCTTACCAAAAAAAATATTTGGAGTATATGAAAAAGCTTCTCTTTGGTAGTATAAACCATGCTTATTGTTATTCGGATAACAAAAAGCGTACTAAAAAGCGTTATTATCAATTTGTGGAAGAAGTTTTTTCAAAATATTCCATTCAGCTCATCCCTTTTAGCCGAATATTTAAATATAAATGGCTACCTAGAGTATTCCATTCTCGAGCCAATCTCAAGGGGTACATTAAATATTCTTTAAAAAATTTAGTGCCCCCATTTTTGCTGAAAATCAAGAAGAAAAAATAAAACTTATGAGGTTTCTCTTTTAATGTGGATCACCTGTCCAGTAATAGGGGAGGTGATAGTTGCTAGAGAAGCTTCGGCAACAACATGGGAATCTAAAAGTGTTTCTGGTGGTTCTTGCCCAAAGCTTTTGGTTCGCATAGGGGTCGCCGTTCTTTCAGGGTTGATGATGTTCACCCGAATACCATCGGCTTCCCATTCTTCCGAAAGAGCCTGTACCAAATTGACCAAAGCAGCTTTAATAGAAGAATAGGTGGCATACAACGCTCGACCTCGGGTATAGGAACTGGAGGCAAAAAATAAAAGAGATCCACGAGATTTTGCAAGATGAGGATGAGCTTTTTGTGCAATATAAACACAGGCTAGATAATTAACTCGGATTTCCGTTTCTATATCCAAAATATCCCTGCATTGAATTTTACCCATATTCAAGACACCCGCAGTGATAACAATGGCATCAATACGCTTTTCTTTTTGTAAGACTTGGCTAAAGGCTTTGTCAATATCTGAATAGTTTGCAATGTCTGTTCCTTCAGAACGAGAAAAACCATAAATTTTTGCCTGATTTTGGGTACCTAATTCCACAATAGCCTGACCTATACCTTGACTTGCCCCAAAGACAACAATAACTTGGTTTTGGAGTTTTTCTTTTTCTAGAGCCATAGATTTAAGACGCTTGAGCTGAAATAATTTATCAGCAATAGCCACATCCACAGGGGTGGTCACTTTATGGTTAAAATCATTACCATCGACCACAAAAATAGGCTCTGAAGTATATTTGAGTACCAACCCACAATCGTCGGTAAGAAGTTGATCTTGAGCTTGAAGAGCCATTTTATGGGCTTGTTGAATTGTTTGCAGGTCAAAACATTGTGGTGTTTGACCTCGTCGGAAGTTCTCTCTATTGGGGATATTTTTTATAAAAGAATGTTCATCCACTTCTATGAGTGTATCATACGAAGGAATGGCAACATTCACAGCTTTGTAGGTATCTAAAGCGGTTAGACATCGGTCAATAATTTCTCGGCTCAGAAAAGGACGAACGGCATCGTGGATAAGGACTTTAGCATTTTGTTCTTGTATACACGAAATCCCAATATAAGAGCTTTCTTGTCGAGTATTTCCTCCTGTGAGAAGTTTTTGAACCTTGCAGTAATGATTTTTGAGAATTAAAGATTCGCACAGAGGGGTGTAATCTCGATGAGAGACGACGATAATGGCATCTATATGGGGGTGTTTTTCAAAGCTATCCAAAGTATGTTCTAATATTGTTTTTCCTGCTACTTTGTAAAATTGTTTTGGAATAACTAAACCAGAACGACTCCCCGTTCCAGAAGCTAAGATAATGGCATAATGTTTCATAATAAGAGACCTTTGTTATTTTTTGGATAAAGTTCCGCTTATAAAAGTTAAGTTTATTTTTGGGTTTTGACAAACTTATATACAAATTCTTGTTAAATTTGTATGTTTTATGAGGAGGATCTTTGAAAGCCCAAGATTTTAATTTACAAAGTACATTCACTAAAATTTTAAACCAGGATGAAATTCAATTTTTGTCCATTCCTAGATATCAGAGAAACTATTCTTGGGGGAAGGAACAACTGGAGGATTTTTGGAAGACTTTAGAGCTACTTTTGGCAGATTATCCTGAGGATTTAAAAGAACAGGGACTCTACTTGAAGCAGTATTACTTTTTTGGATCTTTGCTTCTACAAAAAACTTCGGAACAGAGTACTCACCTAGAAATTGTAGACGGACAGCAAAGAACCATTACCTTTTTTTTGCTCATTATTGGTATTTTGGTGTTGGGGCAGTCGCATGTTGCCTCTTTTTCTGAGGAGCTTCAAACTCTGGCCGAGATTTTTTTTGATACGGATGGAAATTCCAAACTTTCGGTAAAAAACAAAGACAAACAACATTTTGAAGAACTTCTCGCTCATTACAATATATATACACATCAGGGTCGCCAAGATATCCAAACAATACTGGAAACTTGGCTTAAAATCCAAGAAGAACCCAAGAAAAAAAGTCCAAAGCTCACGGGCAAAATCCAAGAAAATGCGGTATTTTTGTACGGCAGGCTCAAAAATCTCACACAAGATCAAATCCAACTTCTCGCAAGAATTATTACGAGTAAAATTCGTTATATCCAGATTGTTCTTGAGAGCCATGAAGATGCTTACACCATTTTTGATACTATGAACAGCACTGGCTTGGGTTTAACTTTTGCCGATATTGTGAAGAACTTATTGGGTCGATGGGACAGTACCATATTTGATATTTGGGAGACTTATTTTGAACTCCCAACAGAGCCAGAACAAAAAATCTTTTGGGAAAATCATATGGTGAGGTTGTTTCAACAATATACAAAAACGGTGATGAACGACCCTACCGAAAAACTTACGGCAAGAGAAAGAGAACGCCAATATAGAGATCAAATCCGTTTTTATGATGCCCCACAAGCCCATAAAGAACTCCGCACTATTATCACTTTTGCCAATCAATACGCCACTATCCGAGCCAACTATACTAAACAAATGAGAACCAACACCGAGCTAAAAACAGAGTACAACTAGCGGTGTGGTGGATGATGCGGCGGTGGGTAATGTGGATAATGCGGCGGAGGTGGAGGAGTTACATATTGGGTTACATAAACTTTCTTATTGGAAGAACTATTGTAAGCCTTACAACTCACTTTTTGTCTTGATCCCGCATTTTTAACAACATAGTAAAGATAAGGTAAAGAATCAAACTGTTCGCAAACAAACTGAATGACGCCTTTATTATTGGCATACTGTTCTGGTATGGTTACCGAAAAGTTGGGATCTCCGTATATTTCGGCAATAGAAATTTTGATCTCTTGTGGGGCTTTTGCTTTAGGTGGGTAATAATATAATATTCTCTCCACAGGCTCTTTAGTAATAAAAAAACATGCACTTAATATCACGCCCCATAATATCCACAAAAAACAAAGTCTCACAAGATCCCCCATACCTTTATAATATAATATTATTTTTGCGTGTTGTCAAAATTTATTTTCAACTGGAGTAAAACCCAATCCTAGAGCCGATAAAACTACTTTTTCATAAGGGGTGAGAGATTTTTGTCCGCATGCCATTTTTTCACCTATCCGTTTTGAATTATTGACCAGGTCTGTATCCTCCAGCTTGTTCTTTGTAGAATTCTTGAGGACTGACCGTTTTACTAGAACTACCCGATGGATTGACTGGTTTTTTCTCGGCTTGTTTGGCTTCGTAGCCTTTTTTATATTTACGAAAATCCCCCATAAGATGGGTCATTCCTTGCTGAACTTGTCCTGTTTTTTGTTGAGAGGAACAGTTGGCTAAGGTTGTAGCTATCAGCATCAGTAATAATATTTGTTTCATAATTACCCTCCGTTAGGTTTTTTTGTTCTTTTTGGAACTCATTGGGGCTGAGTTCTTTATTGAAAGTAGTGGAGACTACTTCTCACTTTGGTTCATTTGGGTCTACTTTTTTGGTTCTTTGGAGAGGAACGATAGTAGATTGGTTGAGCCTTTGAGGTATTTTTGTGTTTCTAGCAAACGGACAATGTGGAGTAAAATATCCATTTCTAGAAAGATAAAAAGCTTTTTCATTCTAGCCACCTTAAGGTTTGATAATGTTGCCGTTGACATCCGAAAAAGAGGAAACCAATATGCGTACTAGGTCGACTATCTGCCAAATGAGAGCCACCGGAAAGAGTACAAAGCAAAGAATCAGCATAACCACTCCAGAGCCGTTACGACCTACATAAAACCTGTGTGTTCCTAAAGCTCCTAGAAAAAAGCAGAGTAAAAGTGTTACAAGCCACGCTCTACTAAGATCCTTAGCGGATTTGAAAAAGTCGTCTTTTTTATAAGGGTTCGGTTCGGCACAGTTCAGGCAGAGTTCTGCCTCTTTAGGGTACGGCTTACCGCAGTTAGGACAATAAATCAGCTCCAACATTTTTTACCCCTTTGCAACTTTTCCATCCAAAAGTCCTTTTATAATTCCAGCAGATAAAAATATGCTTTACTAAAAAAGTCAACAAAAAAGAAAAATTTTTCTGCAAATGGAGAATTTTTTAAAAATATTACAGGGATATTCCCGCAGATGCTCTATTAAGAGAGTTTTGAGGCAAAATATTTTTTATATAACACCAAGAGTATAAATATATATTTTGGATTAAGTCCATAAAATTTAGGAAGATTTTTTTTGAATGGCGTTTTTTCGGTGGTAGAATTTTTACGATATACTCTTATACGAGTGCAGTGGGTATATTTCTTTTTACAGAGAGTCTAATAGATGTTCTAATTTAAGATTGGAGAGTTTTTTATGTAAAAATCGTTCTAAAGGGGGGGTACACCCTTTTAGATATAGTATGAGATGACACTTTTGATGCACTTTCCAAGCGGAGATCTGTCCGCAAGAGTAGGCTTGAGCAAGAACTTTTAAGTACTGAAAAATAGCTTGTAAATCGTTTTCTTTCATAATTTTTCCTACGGGCTTATAAATTAAGCCAAATAACGCACCAAGTCAAGAAAAATATATGATTTCAGAGATTTTTTGCACCAAACTCGGACTTATGGTGAAAATGAAAGTTATTATGGTTAAAAAGGTGCTTATGGTGGTTAGAATGTACTTTTTCCTGTTTTTGTTTTTGGGATGACGGATTTCCTCCTACAGATACTAGATAGAGGGTGTTTTTCTATAAAATTTTGTTTTTTGAGGCGAAATTGGTTTTGGAGAGGTCAAAAAAATATTCTAAAAAAAAATTGGCAAAAAAAGTGAGATCTGTAAACAAACTCAAATTTTTTTAAAAAAATTTCTTGACTTTCTCTTCAAATAAATATAAAATAGATATCTAATCTTGTTTTTGTGCAAGATTAAATAAAAAAAATATGTGGAATCCTTAACAGATGGGGATCCAATAAGGGGTACTAATGTTTGATACCAATGATTTGAAGGGAACTTCAGGAAAAATAAAAAGAGATGCGGAGTTGGCGTCTTTTTTGGACAAGCTGGCAACGCTCCCAGCCGAGGATTTTGAGGCACAGCGTAAGGTTTTATTAAGAGAGTTTGACAGTCTTTTAACTGCGGTTGGCGAGGCGGATTTTGATAAAGATTACGAGACCTATGAGAAATATAAACATAAAAAAAAGGTATTACATTTGGTTCTTGCTTTTTGTATAGGCTTGGTGGTGGCATTTTTGCCGAGCTGGGTATATGTCAATACTCTCAACAGAACCACTGTACCCGAATTTCATTTTGTTCCTAATGCTGTTGCCGAAAGAAAACCCACTTATGTTCAACTCCTTAAAACCCAAGCAGAAGTGGATGCGGTAAAAAAAGCTCATATTAGAGATGCAAATTTAGCAACTATTGGTGCTTTTGTAGAAAAGGGTACCGTTGGCTTAACAGTTGTTCCTATTGAAGAAACTAAAGAACCTATCTATCATCTAAAAGAGATTGGAGTACAGGCAGATAGAGCGGTAGATATAGATGGATACCATTTTGTTCCTAATGCTATTTATTCTTCTACTATTCATACGCAAATTATAGAAAATGAAACTATGCTAGAGTCAGCAAGAGGTATTAAAAATTTGGCTTCTCGAGATCTCTTAGGAATCGGAGCTGGAATATCTTGTCCTCAAGATAATTATTGCCATGTAACTGCTAAAAATGTTCTCAAAGAAAAATATATTACTTCCCCGATTGTATCAGACTTTGTGCAACAATAGATAAGCTAGTATAGGGAGAATATATGTATTATTATAAACTTCTACTGAGTTTTACTTTTGCCATATTAATCGTATTTGTACCCACTTGGTTTTATGTGGAAAGTAAAAAACCTCCAGAGGTAGAATTTAAATTTGTCCCTAACGCTATTGCCCAAAGAAAACCTGTTTATGTACAACTTCTCAAAACTCAAGCGGAAGTGGACGCCGTGAAAAAGGCACCCATTAGGGATGCAGATTTAGCAACTGTTGGGGCTTTTGTGAATAAAGGATCAGGAGGCTTAACGGTTGTACCTAAAGTGGAGATCGATTCTGCTCATTATATTCTCAAAGAAGTAGGATTCCAAGAGGATAGAACAATGTCTGTAAATGGTTATAATTTTGTGCCAAATACTATTTGGACAGCTAAAGTTAGTATTGGAATGATAAACAATAGAACAACCTTAAAAAGTGCGAAAACTATTAAGAATTTAGGTTCTCGTGATTTATTGTCATTGAATGCTGCAGTCAATTGTCCGACAACAGGTTATTGTTATGTGATCAGCAAACAAGTATTGGAGAATTTATACATTGTAAATCCACTCAGTGAGGTTTAATTTATTCCTTGTTTCGGAGTGTCTCTGTTTTGGAGGCACTCTTCACAATAGAAAGGCAAAGGTATATATTTAGGTGGTGTGTATACGGGTATGTGGTGTTTGGAGAATGAGCGGTATCTGCGATTGTTCAGACCCTACATTCTGTGTTTTATGCTATTGTACATAAGTTATGCGTGCGTATCCTTTTTTTTTGAGAATGTGGGGTTGTAGTCAATATTAATCTTTAAGAGTGGCGGAGCGTTTTAAAGGGCGCTGACCACTCAAATAGGATGGGTTGAGGTGAAATTATGCGTAAGAGAGTATTGGGGTTTATTGTTGCTTTGTTAGTTGTTTTTGTTTCTGCTTGGTTTTGTGTACGGAGTGAAGGAACCCCCGAAGCGGAGTTTGAATTTATTCCAAACGCCCTAGCGGTAGAAAATCCCGTATATGTACAGGTTCTTAAAACTCAAGCGGATGTGGATGCCGTAAAAAAAGCTCATCTCTTAGACGCCACTATGGCAGGAATCGGAAGCGTTGTCCGTCAAGGAACCGAAGGACTGGTTGTTTACCCCCCTGAAGAAATAACTCAACCCCAGTACCATCTTCAAGAACTAGAAAAGCAAACAGATAAAACCATTGTTTTAAAAGGCTATGAGTTTACCCCCGATGCCGTTTATACCAAAGATCCGGTACCCATTCATATTATCCAAAAGGCTGCCGAAATTAAAGCTGCCAAACAGACTCGGTGGCTTGCCGACAAAAATCTTCTATCCATAGGAGCCGCCATTATTTGCCCAGATTCCAAACTTTGTTATACAATAGCGTCCCATACCCTCAAAACGGTATATCAGTATATTTCTCCTTTAGAAACACAGGTAGATGTACAACCGTAAAAATTTAAAGAGCAAGAGTCAACTTTTCTGGTAGGTACAATAGTCTCTCGTGTTCATCTCCGTAAAAACCCCTGTTGTTTGCAGATAAAACTCCTTTGACAAGATTTTAAAATTTATTTGGTATCCTTTTTAAAAAAGAGTACAATTAAAATGTCGGATGCATTAGTATTGATACGGGGCATGGATTTCATCCTTGTGGACGTTCAAATTGAGTACTTTTCTTCGGATATTCCTTACTTTTGCATAATGGTGAGGATTCCTATTTTTTTCGGTTCTAACTGAACCTCCGTTTTTAGCCCTCCCAATAGGGTGATTCTCCTCCTTTGCGGGGGAGAATTCATAAACATGCTCCGTCTGTCATTTGCCAACTCCAGCCCATTATTTTAATTCCAATAAGATGGGACTAACCCAAAATTTTAGCAACTCATAAGTTGTGAGATACATATTCTATGTCAAAAATACTAAAGCGACTTCCGGGAATGGAAGTCGCTGAGAATAGTGAAAGGGTTGCGAAAGTCTACTGAGTAACGCAAAAAATTATACCGGCCCCAAAAAACCTTTATCTTATGCCTACTCAAGTACACCCGTTGCGTCAAAAAGAGTTGAAAAACTTAAAAAAGTTTTGCAGTCTCCTCTTATAAGAAAGGAATAAAATGAGAGGAAGTCAAATTTTTTTAATGATTTTTTTCAAAATAATCCCAAAAGCCCAAAATAACGGGGTTTGTATGGTGAAATCCAGTTCAAAAGCAGGATTAGTCTTTCTTTTTGTTAAAAAAATGTGAATTTCCCGCATGAATAATCAGTTGTAAAAAATAAAAAATAAAATATTAGATTTTCGTTTCAAATATGATTATGAGGTTGTAGTGGTCTCAAAAATTAGAACAGCTGGTAAATTTGGTGTACATTGTGTAGCATGTGGTATTCTGCGTGGAGGGGGAATTTTTTTTTCCATCTGTTGCCATAGTTAAAAATTCTTGGCTAAAAAATTTTGACTTTATTTTTCTTATCATTAGCTTTTTGATGTTTTGAAGGGAGGTCAAAATGGAATATAAAATTGTCAAACGTGATGGATCTTATCAAGGGTATAACCCTCATAAAATAAGACTAGCCGTTAATAAATCTTTAAAAAGTGCCCACAAGGACTATTTTATTGATACCCAAGAATACCACCAAATGATCTGCAATATAGAAGAAAATCTCCAGTGGAAGCAGGTTCAGGAAAATGGGACTTTTATGGCTCTAGGTATTGAAGATATTCAAGATGTGGTGGAGCAAAATCTGGCAAAACACCCAGATTTGTTCTTGGCTGCTAAGAATTATATCCTGTATCGGGAAAAGCAAAAGCAAATCCGAGAGGATAGAAATTTTTTGAAACTCAATTCTATTATGGATGAGTATTTGGGTAAAGAAGATTGGCGCGTAGATGAAAATGCCAATGTAAACTATTCTTTAGGTGGGCTTATTTTATATAATTCTGGTAAAGTAACAGCTAATTACTGGCTCAACCAGATTTATACGCCCGAGATTGCCCAAGCACATAATAGTTGTGCTTTTCACATTCACGATTTATCCATGTTCAGCCCTTATTGTGCGGGTTGGTCTATCAGACAGGTCATTGAAAAAGGGATCAATGGGGTTCCTGGTAAAATGGAAAGTGCTCCAGCTAGGCATTTGAGTACTATCGTTAACCAGCTTGTCAACTTTTTAGGGATTATGCAAAATGAATGGGCAGGTGCTCAAGCTTTTAGTAGTTTTGATACCTATCTTGCACCCTTTGTTAGAGTGGATCATTTAGATTATGCTACAGTAAAACAATGCATACAAAACTTTCTCTTTGGGGTAAACACACCAAGCCGTTGGGGGTCTCAATCTCCATTTACCAATATTACTCTAGATTGGGTTTGTCCAAAAGATTTAAGAGACAAAAAAGCTCTAGTAGGTGGTAAGGAACTGGATTTTACCTATGGAGAGTGCCAGGAGGAAATGGATTTAATCAACCGTGCATTTTTAGAATTGATGATAGAAGGAGACGCTAATGGGAGAGGGTTTTCTTATCCTATTCCCACCTACAACATTACTCCAGATTTTATTTGGGATTCTGCTAATGCTCAAATGCTTTTTGATTTAGCAGGAAAATATGGAACACCTTATTTCCAAAATTTTGTCAACAGCGACCTCAACCCAGAAGATGTTCGGAGTATGTGTTGTCGTCTCCAGCTAGACAAAAGAGAACTCCGTAAACGAGGAGGGGGACTTTTTGGTTCTGATGAGTTTACAGGTTCTATTGGTGTGGTAACGCTGAATCTACCTCAAATTGGTTATAAATCCAAAACTAAAAAAGAATTTTTTGAAAATCTAGAATATTTAATGGATTTAGCCTCAGAAAGTCTCACTATAAAAAGAAAAACTGTTATTAAGTTAATGGATAGAGGTCTTTTTCCTTATACTTCGGCTTATTTAAAATTTTTCCATAATCATTTTGCCACTATTGGGATCTGTGGTATGAACGAAGCACTCTTGAATTTTATGGGTCAAGATATTACCACTTCAGAAGGAAAAGATTTTGCCACCCAGATTATGGATTTTATGAGAGATAAGATGCAAGATTATCAAGAACGGACAGGCGATTTATACAATTTGGAAGCTACCCCTGCCGAGAGTACGAGTTACCGTTTGGCTAAACATGACAAAAAAAACTATCCAGATATTATTACTTCAGGAACAAAAGAGCCTTACTATACCAACAGTACACAGCTCCCCGTTATGTTTACGGAGGATATTTTTGAAGCTTTGGAACATCAAAATGACTTACAAACTAAGTACACAGGAGGAACCGTTTTCCATACCTTTTTGGGGAGTTCTGTTTCTGGGGATATAGTTAAAAAGCTTCTTAAAAAAATGACTACAGAGTATAAGATCCCTTATATGACTTTCTCTCCTGCATTTAGTATCTGTCCTGTCCACCACTATATTGAAGGGGAACAATACGAATGTCCTCGATGTTTAGAAGAACAAAGGAGTAAGACCCAAAGAGAAATAGAAGAAATTCAAAAAATTTTACAAGAACGAGATATTAGCTAGTCGGTATGAATAGAAAAAATATTAGCTTACTGAAAAATAGTTTTTTAGACTACCCTCATGAAATAGCCATTGTGCTTTTTTTTAAAGGTTGCAATATGCGGTGTCCATTTTGCCAAAATAAGGAACTTGTTCCCTTTGGCGAAGCCGATGAGTTAAAGTCCTTTTTGGATATTCGAGATTTTCTTAAAACTCGTGTTAAGGACATTCCGCATATTGTTTTAAGTGGGGGTGAAGCTATTTTAAACAGAAATCTAATACAAATTATAGAGGAGCTAAAAAATATGGGTTATAAGATAAAATTAGATTATAACGGAACCAACCCCGTGTTACTCAAAAAAATTGCTCCACAAGTGGATTATATTGCTATGGATTTAAAATCGGCAGAACACCTAGCCCTAACACATCACTCTATGGATCTAGTTCAGACTTCTTTTGATATTTTACAAGAACAAAGCGTCCCTTATGAAGTTCGAAGTGTTATATCGGAACACTTTTATGGGTACTCTCAGGTAGAAATGTATCTTCCTCTCGTTCAAAATTCTACGGCTATACACTGGAGATTACTCCCTTTTAGACCAGGAAATTGTTTGAACGATGAGTACAATAACTATCCTAAATGCAATTCAGAATTTTTAGAAAAAATTCAGCAATACCTTTTTGAAAAGGGTTATCAACATGTTATTATTTCTTAATACTTTTTATATAAAAAAAGTAGGAATAAATTCACACATAGGGAGGAACTTGTGAATCACTACCAAAATCTTACAGATGAACAACTCAGAGAGAGGTTGACATCTTTAAATCTTCGTTTGAAAGAAAACGATTTTCCAAAGCAAAAAACAGAGGTTTATTCTCGTATTGTAGGGTATTACCGTAATGTTCAAAATTGGAATCGAGGGAAAAAAGAAGAATTACAAGAACGAAAAATGTTCGTAGGATATACAGGCTGTTCCAGCTGTAAATAAAAGTGTACCTGACGCTCTCCTTTGAGTGTTTTAAAAGGGGAGTTAGTCGGGTAATTTAAAGTTAAGCCCTACGGTAAATGTGTGAATATAGGAATTTCTACTGAACTGAGAGCGTGGATCCTGAAAATAAAGAACAACTTGCATAAACATAGTCTCTGTTAGAAAGATATTTCCTCCTAAAGCAGAGAGTAAAAGTAACAATGTCTGGTCAGATGAACCAAAAAAACTTGCATTTTCTAGATGAGTTTTTTGGAAAATTCTCCATTTATCGTCTTTTGTTTTGTCTTGAGAAGGTGCTGCAAATGATGTAGTGACAAAAAATGAGAAAAAAAATATCAACCAAAGAGATTTTTTTACCCAGAACAACAACGATAAAGAGTGTGGTATGCTGCCCAATTCTCCTGTATTTTTCGTCATTGTTTTTTGCATTATTATTACCTCCTCAAATTTCCAATGTATGTATATAAATATCTTTTTATTTTTTTATCCACATAAATATTTCCCTCCTTTTAATAGAGGGAAATATAACAACTGAAATGAAAAATGATTTAAAACTTACCGTTGGTATGTTTTCTCTCTTCTTCTGGAAGAATAGTTTCAAGGGTACTCCAGTATTCTTGGATTTTTCCGTTT
The DNA here is from genome assembly GCF_040183065.1 of Periplaneta americana. NCBI lineage: Eukaryota > Metazoa > Arthropoda > Insecta > Blattodea > Blattidae > Periplaneta > Periplaneta americana. The sequence goes on along the minus strand of NW_027185546.1, from coordinate 53,354 downwards.
TCTATTCGGAATAAATTGTAGAGTGATATGGGGACTCCATTTTGTTTACCTTCATTAACGGCAAGTACAAAATTCCCTTCTCCTAGAATAAAATGATTTTTTTCTATGAGAATAGAATCTTTTTGTATCATTTGTGTCAGTGCTGTGATAAAATGAGCTAAGCCATCTTCTATAAAAGAATGGTGTTGTATTAACTGTTCATTTATATACTGAGGAAGTAAATTCAACTCTTTTTCTATCAGTACCCGATGTACAAATTGTTTTATGAAATCTTTGTTTTCTTGGGTTTTATCCTCTTCCGTTACCTTTGTTTCACCGTCTATTTGTGTATGTCCACTACGATTTGCAGGATAAAGCTTCTCTAAATTATCCCAGTGTTCTACAATAAATCCATCTTGAAAGCGGAAAATATCTATCCCTACTTGATGTTGACCAAAAAAATAGTACTGAGTGTGCAAAAACACATAGTCTCCATCTGTAAAAGATCTTTTAATATCTACGGTAGCTCCACTCTCTTGGAGTATGGGGAGAGCTTGAAGCATGGTTTGTCTTCCATCGGCAAAATGGAGATTGTGCTGTATATAAAGTTCAGGATTTACATACTGAGTTATGGGGTGTGGATCCCCTGATGCAAGGCTTTGGAGTACCTCTATGGCTTTTTGCTGGTTAGGTAAATGAGTTGAGTTCATAAAAAATCTCCTTAATCGTTAGTTCAGAAGGCCTTCTGTTTTATGCATATAATAATAATAGAAATCAGTATCTCAAGTCAAGTAGGCACGCTTTTGTATTCTAGTATCCTTTTTGATACAATAGCCAAAATTGACAGAAAATTAGAGTGAAAAATTTTGAAAAAAATGATATTTTGTATACTATTATCTTGGATGATTTGAAAAATTGAGGACAATATATATATGGAAAAAAACTCACCTCTATGCCCCGTGGAAACTACCCTAAGCCTTATAGGTAACAAATGGAAAGTCCTTATTATCAGGGAACTCCTAGATGGAAAAAAGCGATTTGGCATATTAAAAAAATCGGTTACTGGAGTAACTCAAAAGGTTTTAACCAGCAACTTACGCAGCATGGAAAAAGATGGTCTACTAACCCGCCGAGTTTACGCACAGGTACCACCTAGAGTAGAATACCAACTTACTCCATTAGGAAAAAGCTTAAAGCCCATTTTAGATTCTATGATGGAATGGGGGACAAATTACCAAAGTACTTTAAAGCCTAAAGCTTAAAATAAACCATTCCAAACTCTTACTTTTAACCATAATAAACTCACTTTTCACCAGAGTTTTTTGCGTTTTCACCATGATTTCAATTTTCATAGCTTATTATAGGATTTTTTGAATATTCTCTCAAAGAGGAAGATATTTCATTTTTTTAAGAAATGTTTGCAATTCTCCTTTGGGATACTCAATGAAAAGAATATCTTTCCAGATCCTCAAGGTATAAAGACGATTTTTTGCAATCACAGGTGCTTTTTTGAGTAGGGTAGCTTGGGAGGTCAACTTTTCTGGTAAAAAATGATACCTGTACATTTCATGGATTTCTAGCAATGGAAATTTGAGCAGAAAATAAGTTGCTCTTGGATCCTCTTCATCCAAATTACGGATAATGGAGTCTGTGAACACTGGATATTTTTTGAGAATATTTTGAACACCCGCCCCAAAAGGTTCTCTCCCAGAAACCACGATGGTATGGATTTGATTTAAAACTTTGGCTTCTCGGAGATCTGCAATGATTTCTCGAGTTAAATTATCTTCCCAGTCTTTTTGAATAGCCTGAGCGTTACTGTAACTGTAAGATGCCATTAAATAATACAAAAATGGAAGAAAAATAAGAAACTTGAGGCGAGGGGCTTTCAGTGTTGCCGTAAAACGAACCCAGTAAATACAAGTATATAAAAGGAGTATACAAAACCCCATAAAAATTCGGGAGTGGATGAGAGGTTCTTCCAAAGGGAAAATAGGAAGAAGCATAACAAAAAATAAAAACACTGGTACCAGAGCTATGAATCCAGTAAGAGAGATCTTGTATAAGGATTTATGCGACTTGTATTGAGTGAAAAATTCAAAAATAGAATAAACCCACCCCAATATAAAAGGAAATAAAAATAAACCCCAAGTGTAAGGATCTTCAAAAACCTGCCAAAAAAAACTCCAAGCATTTTGGATATTTTCCAAAATTTGCCGTATCCCTTGCATATTAATAGAAACCATTGTTTTAGAAGCAATCCAGCCATCCAAAAAAGGTAGGGTGATAAAACTGTACAAAACATAGGCTCCTAGACTCACACCCACAAATTCTAAGAGCTGTTTCCAGCTTTTTACAAGGGGGTCAGAAAGATGGCTCACAAACAAGAGTAAACCTAACCCCACAAAAACACTCAGAGCCACTTGGTACATCAGCAAGGATAATAAAAGGAGTCCCATACTGTACCACCACTTTTTATGACTCTTATAAAAAAGAACATATGCACTCCAAGCCGCCAACAACAAAGCACCATCCATGCCCAGAGCGTCATAACGATAAGATAAATTGGTTAAATAAAATGGGTGTGCAAAAAAGAAAAAAGCACATAGTGCGGCTATAAAAGGGGAAAAAGAAGAAAATAACAGTCGATATACAAAAAAAGTAGAACAAAAAAGAAAAACTCCTCCTAAAATTTGAGGAAAAGGAGCAATATCCTTAGTATTGTACCCAAAGTTGAGTAGCCAATACATAGCAGAAGTCACCAAACGTCCGTTCCAAAACCAAAATCCTCCTCCCGTAACCCGAGTGAGGTCTTCTTTATAATAAAAATTAGCGTGAATAATAGGAAAAATATATAATGCCGTAAAAATGGCGGAGTAGATTAAAAACCGTTTATCTTTGGTTTCTAGTTTTTTATATAAATCTAAACCCATAAAAAAGCACCTCTACCCCTTTTTAACGCTTACTCAGTATAGAAAGGTAATATAAATTGCCATCAAAAACAAGATAAAAACACAACACTCTTACAATTTTTTTCTTTGCACAGACGCAACAAGAACTCCAGAAATATTTTCACCTATAACATTTCTGCACAAAATATGTTTTTTCCTTGAACGCTCCACAGACCTAAAAATATTAAAATCTATTCTCATGTGAAAAAAATGATGGACTCCAAAAATATCTGATAAATTTTTTGGATATGGAATAAAAAATTGGGTATTTTATAAATGTACTTTTTGAGTTAAATTAGTACGAATGTAAAGAAAAACGGAGGAGCCTCGAACTCCTCCGTTTAAGTGCATATAAATATAGTTGGATAACTACCAAAATTTAGGCGACAATATTGTCGAGCTGTATTGTGGGCAAAGTGTGTTGATTGACTTTGCAGGATTGCCCATCATATTTTATAGAACCATCTTTTTGAAGAATACGGTATCCAATTTGCTGTAGTTTGTTCATAGATGGGTTTTTATTAGGACCCAAATAATAGTAAACTTCATAAAACTTGTCTCTTAAGTTGTGGGTTTTGTGGGTTACCTCTTGTTTATAACAAAAACCTTCTAAATCCACTCCCCAAGCGTGAGCCGTATGATCTGGTGAATCTATGTCAAAAGAACCGTCAAAAGTAAGGTACTCATAACTCCCATTGTAGTAGGGATCGCTCGCATCATTGCTATTCATAAAAACTTGAATAGTTCGGTCTAGACTATCTAAGTCTTTTTGATAGACAAAAGAAGCATAAAGTCCATTAGATCTTGTAGATTCTGAAGGAGAATGTTCTGGCACAAAACTCACAGTCACATCCATGCCCCAATCTGGGTCATCTTGGAACTCTGTAATGGGTTCAATTTCTCCTGTAATTTTTCCATCACTGTCGTCCATAGTCGGTGGAACAAAGGTAATAGAATCAGGAAAATAAATGGAAGGCTCAAATTTTTTATCAGATGAGGAGCTTCCTGGTGTCTTAGAACATGCAGCGGCTAAGACACTTAAGCATAGTACGAATGTAAAGAATTTTTTCATACAACAAACTTCCTTTTTTGTTGATATTAGCAGCAGTACAAAAGTTTTTATACGGCTACTAATATATAACAAGAAATTAGAAAAAAAATGTTCGAAAAAATTTGACTTTTAATAAAAAAATTATTATAGAAACTTTTTTGATAAAAATTTTTACCCTTTTACCGTAAAAAATATCCACCTCTCAAGAGATCATTTTTTTATAGCCACTGGACAATACTTGGCAGTTCTTGTCGAGTTTTAGGTCTGGGTTCATTTTTTCTGTAACCTAAAGCTAACATCACAGATAGAGTATACTGGCTTAAGTCTACCCCAAAATCTTGAGAAAGAACTTCTTCCGTTTCCGCCTTTAAAAATCCTTCCACAGGGCAACTGTCTATTCCTATCATAGCGGCACAAGTCATCATATTTCCTAAGGCAATGTAGGTTTGTTTGCCAGTCCAATCCTCCACCTCTCTGTCATTTTTTACATTTTTCAAAAAATGCTCGGTATAGTACTCCTGTCTCATTTTTACTATATCTTCTGGTAGATGATGAACATCTCTCATCATATGGAGAATATACTCAGATTGAGGATGAACCACAGCTTTTCTAGCAGAAAGAAAAATAACAAAATGGCTGGCGGTAGGGAGTGTCCCTTGAGCACCCCAAACGACAGGCAAGAGTTTTTTGCGTTTTTCTGGATCTTGAACTACCAACACTTTCCATGGTTCTAGCCCAAAGGAACTGGGAGAAAGTTGTACAGTTTTTAAAAGAAAATCAAAATCCTCTGGGGTAATCTTTTTAGAATCATCAAAAACCTTACAAGCATGTCTGAATTGAAATGCGGATAAAATATCGTCTTTTAACATTTTTATGCCTCCCTAAAATTTGGTTTAAAAATACTTTTGATGAAGTAAAAAGGCAAATTTATTCTATATGTATTTACTAGAAATTAAAAATTCAGGCTGGAGAGAGTTATTTTTGGCTCAATAGGAGTAAAAATTTGTTAAAAATGCTTATTTTTTGTATCTTTTACCCGTGCAAATAAAAACTCTGGAGAACTTTGTATAATGCAAGAACCAAGATCTAAAAAAGATAAAAGAGACTTAGAACTGGCTAATTTTTTGGATACTATTCATACCAGCTCTATTGTAGACAAAGAAAAACAAAAGCTCGTAGAAGAATTTGACGATCTGATGACCACCATTATGGAAGCGGATGGGGATGAGATCTATTCTAATTACAAAAAAGACAAACACAGAAAAAATTTTTATATGATGCTTTGTATGTTTGTTGTTGGTGTATTAGTGGCACTTATCCCCAGCTGGATTTATATGGGCTATACTCAAAATAATCATACTCCTGTTTTGGAGTTTGTCCCTAATGTGATGGGCTACCCAAAACCAGCCTATACTCAAATAGTTAAAACTTCTGAGCAGGTAAAACTTATCAAAAATTCCACCATCCGAGATGCAAATTTGGCATCTGTTGGAGCAGGACTTAAATTAGGGAGAACAGGTTTAAATTTGATGCCTCAAGAAGAAATGGAATCTCCTACCTACCACTTGAAATATGTCGGCATTCAAAAAGACAAAGTGGTCCATGTGAATGGTTTTACATTTGAACCAGATACCCTTTGGACCAGAGATCCTATCCCTTTACATCTTTTGAGTACTCCTTCTGAAATAGAATCTGCAAGAAAGATGAAGAACTTGGACAATAAGGATTTACTCTCTTTGGGTGCGGCTATTGTGTGTCCTTCTGAAGTTTGTTTTGTGACGGCAAAAACCACTTTAGAAACAGAGTACAGCAAGGTTATCCCTATTGTGGATCTGAGTGGTCAATAATTTTTATTAAAGCTCTTTATGTTGGATCCACTTTTCCCAATAGATAGAAAAATTCAGATTATCCGTGATTTTAAGCCTATGGAAAAGTTGGATGGGGATGGGGAAGAAACTCCATTAATTGCAAGTTTATGGGATTTGTACCGAAGAATTATCGGTGGTATGAGGTCTTTTTTAGTTTTACTGGACAATCATTGTTTTTATGATGCCTGTGTTATAGCAGGTCAAACACTGGAGACTTGTGCTGTATTGGGGTATATTAAAGATAATGATCCAGTTCAACAAACAGAAAAATACAACAAATACTCCGCTCAATGTATGGTGGCACGGTTAATAGCGCAATTAAGTATGGATAAATCCAATTTTGCCAATGATTCTCACTGGAATGGATATCTATTTTGCCTAGAAAAAATATTCGTTCCCATTGGAGTGAGTATTCTTAAAAAGAACAAGAATACCGATAAAACAAAGCCAGAACAACATAAAGAAATTGTCCAACAGTTACGGTGTCGCACTCTGGGCAGAGCGGAAAAAATTGCTCTGCTCAAAAAATCTTATGAACGTTCCGATCCAGAAGGGTATGTTCGCTCATTTTCAAAACATTTAGAATATTTTGATGATGGAGAATTTGCCCAATACTATGCAAAATATTGTGATTTTAAACATAGTAATATTTTTTCACCAGGAATAGACCCACTCGGTGTTGATGAAAATACTATAGATTGGGCTTTGGATATATTATTGGGGATTGTTGCCTATTTGGAGACTTCAGGATGGAAACCTATAGATAAAAAGTTATTTTTTAAGAAATAAGCGAACCGTATCAGTACAGAAAAAAATGGAATTTCCTTTTTAAAAAGGGTATCTTGACTAGAAAATTAGTGGAGTATAAGTATGGAAATCACCATAGATCGTTCTATATTTCTTATATATCCTGATTTTATGGTATCAGGTTTAGTGGTAACAGATTTGAACTGGGAGCACCCAGATTTTCCTTCAGTAGACACTTTTTATCTACCCGACCCAGAAAAAGCACAAAAAGTTTGTGGCACTTGGAAAGAACTTTACAAAACCTTCATTCATGACAAAAAAGCTCGTGCCTCCATTGAATATCTCACGCGTGCCTCTACCAAACAGACTTTAAAGCATATTCATCCTGTAGTGGATCTTTACAATCAAGCATCTTTACTTTCCTTGAGCCCCTTTGGAGGGGAAGACATAGAAAAGACCCATCATTTATTAAAAATAACCCATTCTCAAGGTACCGAACCGTTTGTACCTCTGGGTAAAGATACGGTAGAAATTCCTCAAAAAGAGGAAATTATTTGGGTAGATGGTAAAAATCGTGTAGTATGCCGAGCAATGAACTATTTGGAATCCGATATACACAAAATTACAAAACAAACTCGTCACATTATTTTTGTCAGCGAACGCCCCATAAACTCCTTACCAGATCCTCAAGTGGGAATAGACTTCCTTTTGGAAAAGCTCAAAAAATATAGTTCTTCTGCTCAGGTTTTTACTTTGGACCCATTCCATCCTAGCCAATCACTTGAGAACCTAAAGATAGGGTGAATAGAAATACAATTGAGAAACCAACCCAACCGAGTGAGTCTTTGTTTTTTACATCTACACAGTAGTGGGCTTGTGGTTTAAAAAGGAATAGAGAGAACCGTTGGCAAAGTTTGGTAGAATATAAGCCCGAGAACTCATCATAAGAGAGTGAGCCACCCGAGAAAGGGTAGGTCATCTTATGATTTTTTTCATTAGGGGATTATAAAGATACATATATAAAATAAAAAGTCAAGTAGTTTATAAAAAACTACTTGACAAAATGGATAGACTAAGCTATTCTACCACAGATGGCGTAAATCACACCGATATTTTTAGGCTCTGTTTCAGCACCCACATTCGGGCTGACCGTTCCTTCTTGTCCTGCTATTCCTGTTTTAGAGCTGAATTTTATACCATCTTCTGAATCTCCATTAAACGAATCTATAAAGGAAGTTGTTCCATATTTGTAAGTAGAAAATGCCCCAGTTGTTGGTAAACCTTCAGGACCTTGAGATGTTATTTGAGCGATAGTACCAACAATCTCTCTCATAGTATCGGTTTTTTTAACCCCTAAACTAGTCGGGTCTTGTTTTAAGTAATACCCAGACCAATTGGGTAGATGGATGGATGTATCTGTAACTTCAAATCCGACAAACTGTTCGGGGTGTTGTGCTATTAGATCCCACAACTCAGGAAAATCCTGTTAATTCTAGGTAGTTGGCTGGTACTACCAACGCATTTAAAAAGGTTTTTACCTCTCCAATAATGTCTGACATAAATATGCCCCCTTATATTTTTTATATCTTAGCCTTTTTTCCTGAAGTTTCAAAATTTATTTCGTGTTCCTGTACAAAAAATAAATCCACCTAGACTGGTAGTATGTTTATGAACAAAAAAATAAAATAATTACTTGATTTCCGCCGTATTTTCTTTTATATTTTAGGAAGCAGGTGAATAGTACGATGAAACTTTCTTTAAACGACAAACGATTTTTGCAATATTTAGGACTTTTGGTTACCCTTTATATCTTGCCTATAATTCTTGCTGATTTTTATTTTGTGGATGATATTGGTAGATCTATTCATCCGGAGCATGGATGGTTAACAGATGGAAGACTATTAACTCAATTGCTTTTTTATATTCTCAGTTTTGGCAATCAATTTTTGGATATTTCTCCATTAACTCAAATAGTATCAGGTTTTTTGATGATTTGTATAGGGTTTTTATTGTACAGGCAATTTTTATCTTCGTTTCAACCGTTTATCTCTAGTCTATGTGTATTTTTGTTTACCGCTCATCCTTATATGTTGGGCAGTATCAGTTTTAAGTATGATTCTATAAGTATTTCATTAGCCATATTTTTATCTGTTTTAGCTTTTACTATTTTGGTGAATCAAAATGGCAAACTCACTCTATTATATTCTACTTTATGTTTGTCTGGAACATTTTTTACCTATCAGCCCATGAGCAATATATTGATAGGATTATCTATAATCTACATAGTACAAAGAACTAAACAAAAACATATTTCCATAAAAGATTATTCTCTACTGATAAAAGTCTGTATTATTTTTGGACTCGCCTATGGAATTTATAAAGTTATAGCCACTCCTTTTTTAGGTGGTTGGGGTTGGGCTCATCAGCAGTTTTTAAACATAGATATTCATCTTTTTGGAAAAATCTATGACAATCTCTATCAAGCTATGAGGAGATTTTCTCTTGTTTTTCTGGATTTTGGGGCTATATTAACTTTAGCGATTCCTTTTTTAATGATGTTACTGATGGAAATATATGATTCCATTAAAACTTATAAAAAAGCTCATTCTATCCCAGTTATTAACTTCCTCACGAGAATACTTTCCTATTTTATACTCTATTTTTTAATGTTGTTATTTATTTTGCCTCTTAAGACTCCTACTTTTTCTCCACTCGTCTTTATTGGGGGATTTTCAGTATGGATTTTTTTTACATTTTTAAACTGGATTCAGTATTTTAACAAAATGAGATACCTACAATATATGATAATATTTCCAGTTCTATATTGTATCACTTTTTCTTACTCTTATGGTAATGTACAAAAATCTCAAAAAAACTTTAAACACCAAGTGATTTCTTATATCATTGAGGATCTAAAATCCACAGACAATATAAACCAAATCCATAAAATAATAGTTTTAAACGATTATCCTTTAGCCCCCGAAGCAAAAATTATTTTAAAGAAAAAACCCTATATGCGAATGTTAATCAAAGGATTTATTAATACAGATACAATACACCACCGTATTATATTAAAAAATGTTGAACAAGTACTATTTGCCGAGGATGAACCCACAAATCCAATACTGAAAAGAGCCAAAACCTTACCCATTTTAAAAGAAAATCCAATTTATACACTTAAAGTAGTAAACAATACCGCTCTAATAGAGTACAAACACACGCCATAATAAAAACCCCCTAAAAGACAACCCCCCGATGGAGTTTATCCAAAAAGATAATACCCAAACCTTGAGTAGATAGATGGATGTGTCTGTGATAGAAAATTCTATAAACTGTTCGGGGTGTTGTGCTATTAGATCTCACAACTCAGGAAAATCCTGTTTATTCGCTATCCTCCCTGTTAATTCTAAGTGTTTTACTGGTACTACCAACGCATTTAAAAAGGTTTTAACTTCTCCAATAATGTCTGACATAAACCATGCCTCCGTATATTTTTTATATCCTAATCTTTTTTCCTGAAGTTTCAAAATTTATTGCGTGTTTCTATACAAAAAATAAATCTATCTAGACTGGTAGTATGTTTATGAACAAAAAAACAAAACAATTACTTGATTTACATCGCATTTTCTTTTATATTTTAGGGGAACAGATGGATAGTACGATGAAACTTTCTTTAAACGACAAACGATTTTTGCAATATTTAGGACTTTTGGTTACCCTTTATATCCTGCCTATAATTCTTGCTGATTTTTATTATAGAGATGATATTGGGCGTTCTGTGAATGGAACGACTGGAAGTTGGAAAGGAGATGGTAGATTATTATCATGGTTTTTATTTAAGGTATTGCATTTTAGCATTAGAGCTGTAGATGTTTCTCCTTTGAATCAGATACTGATTATACCTATTTTAACCTTTACAGGTTTTCTAATCTACAAGATATTTTGTAAACCTCAAAAACTTTTCTTATCTATTTTTATTTGTTTTTTTATCATTGCTAATCCTTTTTTCCTTTCTAATATTTCTTTTAAATGGGATTCTTTGACCATGAGTTTATCTGTCTTATGTTCTGCTTCATCTGGTTATGTATTACTCACAGGTAGAGGGAAACATGATATCTTCTTTTCATTATTGCTCTTATTAATGAGTTTTTTTCTGTACGAAGTCGCTATTGTTGTCTATATGGGGTTAGTACTTATTTATTTTGTATTGGTAGATCCTGAAAAAAAAATCAAACCCATACTCATTGCTTTGGCAATTTTGTTGGTTTCGTTCCTGATATACACCCTTGTCACAAAACCATTTATTAATGGTTGGGCGATGAGTCATAGAATAAGTATTTTTCAAGATGAGAAACCAGTTATTTCTCTTTTGAATAATTTTATCTTGGCCTTTAACACAATATCACCATTTTTTTGGGGGGTTGTTCCAAAAATTTTATTTCTTATTCCATTCTGTCTCTCTGTTATCTATGTGTTTTGGATCTTTTTTGAATCTTTCCGTACCAAAACATATTCTTTGCTATCTCGTTTATGTATTTTTATCTCTCCATTTATTTTGATAATAATTGTTTTTTTCCCTGTTTTATTCTTGAAAGATCCTGTTGTTTTTTATCGAGTTTTTGCTGGATTTTCTTGCTTTTTACTATTTTCATTTTTAGGTTCTATTTTATTTTTACAAAAAATTAAGTTTACAAGCTTGTCATATCTCATTATATTTCCTGTTCTGTATTGCATCATCATTTCTTATGTCTATTCTCATGCTCAAAAAGTACAAAGGAATTTTGAAAATCAAATCACCACTTATATTATAGAGGATCTTAAATCTACAAACCAAATACAAACAACTAGGAAACTTCTTTTTATAGATCCCGCCCTATATACCAATAGGCTAGAGGAAGAACTTTACTCGCACTTCAATCCATATGAACCTTTGGCTCCAGAAACCAACCTAATCATCAGCCAATTTCCATTTGTGAGTGGTCTCATATTTAGAGAATTTTCCACAAGAATAGCAGATTCTTTTCCTAGACATTTTCCAATCTTAAAAATTGAACATATTTATGAAAAAACAACAAAACAGGCAAAAGCCCTCATAGAAAAATCGAAAAACTACGCCATAACCAAAGAAAATCCAATTTATACACTTAAAGTAGTAGACAATACCGCTCTGATAGAGTACAAACACACGCCATAATAAAAAACCCCTCACCCAGGGAACTTGCCCCCCAAAAGTAGGGGAAACTGGAATACTTCTGAATCCATTCAAAAACATATGGATTGATTCAGAAAGACTCAGTTCTTTCCCAACCACCTAAATAGATCTTCTATGCCCCACAAGAACATATTCTTCCACTCTTTGAGCGTTTGCTCTTTCTACCATAGCGGGGATGCAAAATAAATCGTGAACAAAGAGAATCAACCACGGTACAGATAATACAACACCCGCCGTCTGAGTTTGTGGTAATGTAATGAACACCCTTGCCAAAATGGAATACAAGAAAAAAACTATGGCTAATTTTTTGCTTCCGGTGTAAAATCTATGAAACTGGAAGAGAAACCCTCCCATAAAAAATAAAAGATAAGCTAGAAAGATATTTCTTCTGAACATAGTCTGCCCCACAACTACAATTTTTAATAAAGTTACTCTACAGGATTAAAATCTACTCAATAAAAGAGTATTTAACAAATCTTTTGTAAAGAGAGAAGATGAAACCTTCTCTCTTTTTGTGTTGCGTCATTATTGTCGGAAAATCCTAAGGGCTTTTTTACAAAAAATCCAAAGTTAAAAAAAATAGTTCTATGATTGTCAAATGGACAACCCCTCTTCTTGGTCTGTTTCTTTGTCAGGTTCTTATATTTTGGATATTCTAACTTTTGTACGGAGCAGAAATATTTGTTGTCCATAATGTTCTTAAACAATCATTTTAGCTTTTGGATCAATGTTAAAAAATTGGAGATGGGCTATCTTTATTCTATTAAAAAAAGGAGGTCAAAACATTTTGGTTTGGAACTATGATTACAAAGATATTGAGGTGGATACTTCAAGGTTTTATGACATCGGAGCAACGGTCATGTCCTTAAAATTCAAACTCAGTAAGTACTTGTCTGATTTTAGTACTCAAATAGATAAAATCAATATCGAGTCTTCACAAAAAGGAGTGTCTCAAATCACATTAGAACATAAACAAACAGAGGTAAGAGTATGAGTGCATACAGCCCTAATTTAGGATTTACACCCAGCACACTAGAAGACAATATTTCTACCCTCCGCAATGCCATTGAGGTAGGGACAGGGATGAAATACAACTCCGATGCGGAGTTTTTAGCAACCAATATTCATTTACTCTTTGAGGGGTTTAGTACTTTGGTTTTTGATTTAGAAAACAATATGGCGGATGTGATTAAGCAATTTATGACTTGGCTTACCGAGACACAGGAGAGTATTAACAAAAGCCATAACGCCACTTTTACGGGGTTTTTACACTCTTTGGAGGACATAACCAGCAATGCTAAACTGATAACAAGGGTCGATGTACTCAACAATACCCAATGGACAGACCACACTTATATCAGCGAGGATATGAAAGGCGGAATTTGTATCCCGATTATCCTTTTAGAAGAGGGGTACAACGATATAGGAGTGGTCAAGACGGATGGAGAACTCACAAAAGGGTATGAACAACCCGAAGACTTAGAAAAACTAGAAAATACACTCAGGGAACATTACCCATCCGCGGGGATTATATCTTATGACCCTGAGGCAACTGAGACACCCGCCAACCATGCTTTACTAGCAATAGGGAGTGGGGTAGAACCATTACCGATTTACTATGCTTTGCCCAAAGTCGATATTTACGAGTTTGATATTAAATACAAAGTCAAACCCGATGCCGTCGTCCCTCTTGCCGAGACTGAAATTCTGACGGATTTGTTTGTTGAGAAGTTTAAAGAAAGAGTGAATATTGGGTCTGATTTCTTTTCTAAAGGATGGTTTAGCGAGTGCGACCTAGACTGGATTTTGTGGGTAGAGGTCGGGTGGAAAAAACCTGATGGGGCGTCATTTAGTTATACGGATTTCAAGAGTAAACAAGCGGATATGATACTCAAAATACAAACCGACGGGGATGTGTACTCTATTAGTACCACAAAGGAGTCTTAAATGATTGATAGCGAGATCATAGACAAAACATCCACAGGGATTATCACCAAATGTTATTTTAGTGGGCAGTGGTTTTTACTGAGGTTCAATAATGACCTCAAAAACCTAAAGAACTCCATAGGCAATGCCAATTGGTTTGCCAAAGAGATTGCTAAGACTGGGTTTGTGCCTTACCTAGAGTTTGCCGTACAAGACAAAGAGGGGGAAGCCCTCCAGAGCTTGATAGAGGCGTTTGCTTACCCTTGCACACTTTGGAGTATAGTCTCTCTTGCCAGAGCCGTATTTGGCTCTCAAGCAGGGGTGGAGTATACCTTAGGGGCGGGGAGTTTAAGCTTACGCATCAGTAACGCCAATATGGTTTTTAATTACGGGCTAGTTGACGGCGACTATGCGGTGATTAATGAGAGAACATATAGCACAAAGAAGAATAAGAAAGAAAAAGAAAGCAAAGCTATTGAGGAGGCTTGGCTGGTCATGGATATTTATTCCCAATTAGGGAGTGCCAATATGTATGAGTTTTTTAAAAGTTTTATCCCTGCGGGGGTGTACTTTGATTTTAGTTTAGAATAGTAAAAGGAGTAAACAAGTATGGCAAAGTTTCCAACAAAAGCAATATCCGTTGGTGAGCTACCTGTAATTACAGGGGGGCAAACCACAATGAATGACAAGATTTTAATTCACCAAACAGACGGAATTAAAGCAATATCCAAAGGAGAGATATTAGGGGATAATGGAGGATTAATTAAGCCTCCCGTGGGTATACCTGAGAGTATTATTAACAGTCTGGATAATCGTAAATGGATATCTATCAGCAATGATAAGATAGATATAACTGAAATTATTAATAAAAGGGTATGTGTTCAAGCAAATACCATAGATTCTAGCATTATATATATTGCTGTCCCGACAGGTTTTAAGGAGGGGTGGTATTATCTAGATATATTTGCGTTAAATTTTAACACACAGAGCAATGTTAAGCAATTTGTACTACTGTGTGAAGAGTCGGATGCTTCAGTTGATTTTATGAGACCTGTGCCATCGTTCTATTCACTTACAGCTGGACTTGTTTTATTCGGGTGGGTCTACATAAAAAAATATGAGGCGGAAGGACAAGACACTTATTACATACCCTTTGAAACCTAAATAAAGGGCTTTCTTCCGTTATGGGGGACACCCAGTATCTCCCCCATACTTTTTATGGGTATATTTATTAGAGTACTTCTACCAGTTTTTTGGCAGAGTGCCATTTTTGATCTTACCCCCCTATCTCATCAGCCATAGGTAGGGGAGTATCTATTTTTTTACCATATTTTTTTTACTTTATTTAGATTTGTTGATATAATTATATCACAATAACATTTTAAAATCTAAAGGGGTTTATTATGAAAAAAGCTAAAATACCCCTCTTAATTGGGGTATTAGGTATAATGCTAGTGAACTGTACTGAAACAGTAGTTAGACCTGTTCGTATAGATACAAGGGATGGTTCATATCAAGTAATAGAGGGCGTTGAAAAGAGATTAAAAAAAAATGTAACTCTTAAGGATTATGAAAAAATAAAAAGATACTACGATGATTACACGTATAATCTACATTTGTATCTTACTCAAAATACAATGCACTCTAGGATAGGCTTTTCCATTGATAAAAGTGTATATAAGGATGACAATATAAAGGAGCGTAAAAAATGAAGAGAATTTTGCTAATTTTGTGTGTTATGCTCTTTGCAAACTGTGTTAATGGATATATAATAAAACCTGAAAATATAGATCTTCTTAGTGAAGAAGATAGTAAAAATATTGACGAAAATCTAAAAAGAAATGGTAAAGGCAGTCTTGATGAAATCTTTTTTTATCTAAGCCAAGCAAAATATACGGTAGACCATGAAGAATTATGGTCTAACCTAACAAAAGAGGAACAAAATATTACAGTAAATAATATGATGTATTTAAATCGGCTATATGTTAAAATGGCAAGAAAATATATTAAGGAAAACAATAAAAAAGCAGAAGAATATGAAAAAAAATATAACGCTACTTGTTTAGAATACATAGAATACGAGTTTGGAACTACTCTGCATAATTGTAAAAAATAGTAGGATTACACCCAATTATAATAAGTAGCTAAAATATCTCCGCAAAACCTAAAAAGAGCGGGGAGGCTTGAAAATATATTAAATAACTAGATAAATGAACGATAATGAAAATAAAAATTGGGGTTTTATGGGTAATGAAAGATTAACAGAATGGCTTGTAGAAGAACATTTTAAAAACTGGAAAGAAGAAGGATTTTTTTTAGAACCTCAAGAATCAAAAAATCCAAGAATACAAAAATATCTACAAACAGCTTCCAAAAGAGGATTTGGTAGAGGTCGACCAGATTTTATAATTAGCCATGAAGAAGATAAAGATTTTTTGATGCTTGTAGAATGTAAAGCAAATAAAAATAAATTAGAAAGTCCTAATAGAGATAAATATGGTGAATATGCTGTTGATGGTGCTCTTCTTTATTCTAGTTACTTACAAAACGAGTTTGATGTAATTGCTTTAGGCGTAGCAGGAGAGACAAAAGAGGAATTGAAGTCAAAAAGTTTTTTAAGTCTTAAGGAAGTAAGAAATAAACAACCCATATTTTTTACAGATAAACTTTTAACTTTAGATGAATTTAGAAAAACATATATTCTTAGTGATGCAGCAAGAGATAATAGATATGATTTACTACTGGCTTACAATACTGAGCTTAATGAAACTCTTCATAAATATAAGGTTCCTGAAAACTTAAGAGCTATGTTAATTAGTGCAATTTTAATTGCATTAGAACATAATGTTTTTAAAAAAGATTTTAAAGACTATAAAAAAGCTGAAGAATTATCAGAAGCATTAGTAAGAACTGTCATTAATGAGCTTAAAAAATCCAATATTCAAAATAGTAAAATAGAAACATTAGAACACGCTTATTCTTTTATTAGGACAAATCAGTCTCTAAACCAAGATGTTAATGTGCTGATTAGCCTTATTGAAGGCGCTAGAGATAGGATCTTATCTTTTGCAAAAACTTATAAATATTATGACATTATGGGCGATTTTTATACTGAATTTTTAAGATATGCAAATTCAGATAAAGGACTAGGGATTGTATTAACACCTCATCATATTACAGAATTATTTTGTGATATTGCCCAAGTTAATAAAGATAGTGTGGTTTTTGATAACTGTTGTGGAACTGGCGGTTTTTTAGTATCTGCTATGAGAAAAATGATTAAAGATGCTGGAAATGATCTTCAAAAAGTCAAAGAAATTAAAGAGAAACAGATTATAGGTATAGAATTTCAGGATACCCTATTTCCATTAGTTTGTTCTAATATGATTATCCATGATGACGGAAAAACGAATATCATTAACGGAGATTGCTTGAAGGTAGATATTAGTGAGCTAAAATTAAGAGAGAAACCTAATGTAGGGCTATTAAATCCTCCTTATAAGTCAAAAAAAGAAGATATTTATGAATTTAATTTTATTCTTAATAATCTCTCTTCTCTTTCAAAAGGCGGGATATGTATTGCGCTGATTCCTATGTCTTGTGTCTTAGCCCAAAAGGGTGAAGAGATGGAATTTAAAAAGGATATATTAAAAAATCATACATTGGAAGCCGTTATGAGCTTGCCTAATGATCTATTTCATAATTCCAAAGTAGGAGTGGTTACTTGTGCCATTGTATTAAAAGCTCATCAACCACATCCAGAAAGTAAAAAAACATATTTTGGTTACTGGAAAGAAGATGGTTTTGTAAAACGTAAAAATAAAGGTCGTATTAATGGGGGAAATTGGAAAGATATAAAAAAACAATGGTTAGAATCTTATGAAAATAAGGAATCTCTAGCAGGCTTAAGTATAATGCAAAAAGTTACTCCAGAAGATGAATGGTGTGCAGAAGCCTATATGGAAACAGACTACTCAAAACTTACTCAAGAGGATTTTGAAAAAACACTAAAAGACTATGTTGCTTTTCAGTTTTTGCATGGAAAAAATAAAAATGATGAAAGTTAAAGACTTATTTGATATTAAATATGGAGTTAATCTTGAATTTTATAAAATGGAAGAAGATCCAGAAGGAATCCCTTTTATCTCTAGACAATCAAAAAATAATGGGATGGTAGCAAGGGTAAAAAAAATAGAAGGTATTACCCCAAACCCCCAAGGAACAATATCTGTATCTTGTGGTGGGTCTGTAATGGAGAGTTTTTTACAAAAAGAAGAATATTATAGTGGATTTCATATTTTGTATTTAATACCCAAGGCATCTCTTACAGATCGAGAATTATTATATTATTGTATGGTTTTAAAAAGTAATGCCTATAAATTTAACTATGGAAGACAAGCTAATAAAAGCCTCCCTGACTTAAGTATTCCTAAAAACATCCCAAACTGGGTTTATGAAACAAAAATACAAGATATCCCATCAAAAAATCCATATCATAATAAACAAATATCTCTTGAAGATAAAATTTGGAAGTATTTTACATTTGAAAATATATTTAATATATCCAGAGGGAAAAATTCTGATGTTTATTCAAAAAGACCAACAATTCTTATAGGTGCTTCTCAGAATCTTAATGGAAGTAATGGTGAATTTATATACGAGGAACCGAAATATTTAGAAGAAAGCATAACTGTTGGTAACGGCGGAAATATAGGAGCAGGTCAATCTTTTTATCAAAATTTACCTTTTAATGCAAAATCTACAGCTAATATACTAACATTAAAACAAAAAAAATTAAATCCATTTATAGGTATATTTATAGTCTCAATCATAAAATTAGAAAAATATAGATTTAGCTTTGGTAGAGGTTGGAGTATTGAAAGAATGAAAAAACATAAAATTAAACTCCCTATAGACTCTAAAGGAAACCCAGATTGGCAGTTTATGGAAGATTATATTAAATCTCTTCCTTACTCCAGTAATCTCTAATATTTCTTCCTGAGACCTATAAACGGCTTTTCTATTAGGTTATAGGTTAAGATGTAAAAAGTTTTCTATTATCTCCCTTAAAAGTTGATTTACACCTTTTTCTTGGCTCTTTGCTATTTCTTTGAGCTGGTGAGAGTGTTCTTCTTTTATTCTAAATTCTATTCTTACCGTATTTTCTAAGGTATTTCCATAGCTCTGTCTACGAGTAGAACCTCGCTTTTGTCGTTTATATTCTCTGTTATATTCCTTTTTTTTATCTTCCATTTGCTTTTCTCCAAAATATATATTTAATTTATAGGTAAGAAGGCTTTGAAAAGCCCCCCAAACGGGGAGCCTTTAGTCAGCTTAGCTAAAAGGCTAAGGCTGGTACTCCTAATACCAGCAAGACTATGAGAATAGCCCTTCTCATAAAAGCCTCCTTATTTTTTTAAGAAATCCTTTCGAACCTCTCACATTAAAACATATTACTTTTATCGGTAAAAGTCAATGATTATTTCAAATATTTTTCAATAAAAGTTAGTATCTATCGTATTATCTCGTATTTTTTCCGTTAGAGAAGGTCAAAATCTCCCCTGTTTTTTTCTAGTTATCTTTTTATTAACAATAAACAGAAAGGAGGGTAGCTCTATGGTTTTAGGAATCATTGTAGGAGTAATTGCGGTTGTGATTGCAGGTTATTTTATTTACAAAAAGTTTAAAAAGTAAGTTTTAGGGCGAAGGCCACATTTTAAAATGTGGTCTTTTAATATCTACTGGTGTTTTTAGATATAGGGGAGGGGTGAAAGCCCCTTGAAATGGAGGAAAATATGAAGTTTAGTAAAAATAGTATAAAAGAACTGAAAACCTGCCACGCCGATTTAGTAAGACTTTTTAACAAAGTTATTGAAATAACTCCACTGGATTTTACCATTGTACAAGGAGCTAGGACTGTAGAACAGGCAAGGGAGAATTTCAAGAAAGGGGTATCCAAGCTAGACCCCGACAAAGGACAGTACAGCAAACATATTGTGGGGGAAGAGGTAGGCAGAGAAAAAAGCCTTGCCGTCGATATTTGCCCTTACCAACACGGCTTAAAATGGGACGATGAACCTGCTTTTTATGTTATCGCGGGAATAGTATTAGCAACTGCCCAAAAACTAGGTATCAAAATCCGTTATGGTGGAGGATGGGATTTGCATAAAGGAGTCAATCGTCTCAATACTAAAGGTCAGTTGATGGATTTAGGGCATTTTGAGATACTTTTGTAGTTTTGAGTATCTTTATACTGAACTACTCTAAAAAAGGAAATGGGCAATCTCTCGGGGTTGTCCGTTTTTTTCACCCTACTCGGAAAATCTCTCTCTTTTTTTGAATATTTTTTCAAAATTATTTTGTTTTTTCTATTTTTTTCGATACTATTTGTATAGATGTTACAAAATATTTGAAACCTCAAAGTTTGGGTTTTCAAAATATTCAAAGTCTCGAATAACGGAAAAATGAAGCTGAAAAGTTGATTTTTGGGACCTAAGAAAGGCATAGGTTATGGTTAACATAATATCTCTTATCTTCAGTTCCCATTTTGATATACTGCCGATAATATTTGTAAAGCCTCTTACATAATAACTATTTAACTATTTTTTTTTTAGAAAAGAAACATACAAGCACTCCATAAAGAGTACCTGCACAATACTTTTCAATACTCATCCTAATTTATGAGTGGCTCATTTTGATTTTTTCAAACTGAGCATTAAATATTTCCGAAAAATTTTTCTTATTTTTTTGGTAAAACGCCCAAGCACCTAAAAACCTTTCTCCACTTCCAAAAACACAAGTATAATAGCTTCTCTTGGTGGCCTCGTTGTTCATATCTTCAACACTAGAAACATTGACAATCTGTCTGAAAAACACAAGGATCTGATCTTCATTCGGGTCTATATCTTTCACATTAGAATAAATGGAAGATCCACAAAATTCATTTGTTTCGCTTCGAGCTAAAAAATAGGTAATAATTCCCTGAAAATCATAGTCGTCTATGTGGTAAGTGTTTTGAAAGAATGACGCCGCAACAGCGTACATATTCTCAGTAGAATGAGAAGCTGCAATAATATCCTGTTTTACTTCTTTCTTGCCTTCTGAACAAAAAGACACTGTAGCAAAACAGAGTAAACAAATTAAAAATACGGTAAAATTTTTCATAATGCCCCTTATGCTTATGTTTATAGTATATAGCTCAAATATAAAACAAACTATAGACTAAGTCAAATTTAATTTTTTGTATCCAAGCAAACTAGCATTGCCACTGCCATTGATGCTAAGAAAGTGCCAAAAACAAAAAAATTTTCATATTTCCATACCGCTTGATTATAATATAATATGAATGTTATAATGATATTATGGTGGAACAATGAGAAATTTTTTAATACTCCTACTGATGTTCGTGTTCAGCTGGGGTTACCCTCAATCTTTAAACGAACTCCGCAAACAAGATATCCTCAAAAAAGAATACTTTCAAAAACTCCGTGAGTTTTTCTTTACTGTAGGGAGCAACCACACACATCCCAACAGACCTCCCCGCAAAAATGCCGTGCGAAACTTTATCAAAGATATCAACCACACTCCTAAACAAACGGTCAACAGCCTTATCAATGTGATCACCTCTCCACTGGACAGACACAAGCTTTCAGACCAACAGATGGTGGAACTGGTTCTCTCCTCCAAGCTGGATTATTCGCTTTTGGCATCCTTTTTTAAGCCCCACTTTAACCGAGTACACAACAGAGCCAACAACTGGGACGAATGGATTCAAGCCATCCATCGGATTCAGCACGCCGCCAAAAAACACCACTACACCCTAGAGTCCCAAGGGATGCGCCTAAACGAAGCCGCCACCCAAAGGATGCTTTACATCTTGGAGCTGTTCAAACAGATGAACTGGTAAGGTGTGGGTGAGACCCCCTACCTCTTGGTTCCCCTATGGCTGGTATCTTTACTAGATTATTCCGCAAGGCACATAAACCCCGTATGGCTGGGCTTAATGATGTTTTTAATTCTCCTTTTCTTAACCTATGAGGGACAAAGGTCGCTCTCCGCCTAAAATAAACAACAGATGGTAGAATATAACATCCTTTTTCATATTGCCATATTCTTACTTTTCACCACTCATTTTCCCATTTTCACCACCATTTTACATATTTTCACCCCTATTCTATTTTTTTGAGTTTTAATGATACGAATTATAGAAGTTTTAAAAAATATTTCACCTTTTTCTTGGATATCCATAAAATTTAACGTAGATTTAGTTTTGATAAAATAGATTTTATATGTCTATTAAAAACGGAGGTTTTATGTTTAAAACTTTAAAACAATTTTTGACCACCCACTTGTTAGTGATGGTTATCTTAGGGGGGGGGGGCGTTAAGCTTTTGTAGCCGTGGTACCCCTAATGCTACTACACCCACCACAGACGGAAGAAACCCAGATGAATGGGAAAATTTACCCGAGTTTACGATATCTGATCCCAATGCGTATGTTGAATTTAATGTAAATAACGGAACAGAGACAAAGTCGGCTAAAGGAGATCTTGTAACAAAAGATACTAGCGGTGCAATTACTGGTAAGCCAGATAAAATTACTATCTCTCCAGAAAAAGGGAGTTTTGATCATTTAGAACGTCTGGATCACTATTCCCCTTACGATGACATTTTAGCCAGATTTTTTATCGACCCCAATAACATTAATATCCCTTCTACTGCTAAAGTAGCTTATCATGTGTACTTAAACGGAAAATATATTGACACGGGAGAAGACAAAAAAATAGGCAACAAAGTTGTTGCTCCTAACTCCGCATCTAACACAATCTCTTATGAGCAAGTAAAAGCGATGCAACCTGGAGATGAACTGGTTATGGTGTTTGATTTTATAGCTAAAGACATCAATAACAATGATGTTCATTATAAATGGACCTCTCCTAAAATATCATTTCAATAAATAAATTTCTCACAGCTCTTAGGGGCTGTGGGTCTTTTTTTAAAATTGGGTAATTTTTCTGGAAGTTTTTGAAAATTCATATTTATTGTGTAATATCAATAGGGTGAGTTTTTATAAATTTGCTAGTTCCTACAGCAACGGAGGATGTTTATGTCCAACCATATAAAATCAGTTTTATACTATCCCTTGGTAGTACTACTAGGGTTATTCAGTTTGAGCTTCTGTGTTCACATACCCTCTGTCACCGACCCAACAACAGACGGAAGAGACCCAGGTGAGTGGGAGGGGTTTCCTGAATTTACCATCACCGACGCCCTAGGAGCATATCTCGTTTTTAAACTCAGCGACGGAACCGTAGCCGAACCAGTGACAAGAACTTTTGATATGTGGAAAGACAAAAATAAACTCACTCTCACTCCCACCTCAGGGAAGGTTTTTGACCATTTAGAACCCATAAACACAGATTACTACAGCTATGGAGATGTTTTGGGCGAATTTTACATTGACCCGACTAACAAACGCATCCCTGCCTCTGCAGCTGTGGCTTATCATATTTATCTAAACGGAAAGTATATTGACACAGGAGAAGATAAGCTGATGAACGACAAAGTTCTAGCTCCCAACTCGGCGTCTAACAAAATCTCTTATGAGCAGGTACTCGCCATGCAACCAGGTGACGTATTACAAGTCGTCTTAGATTTTATAGCCTTAGATGGCGTCCACTATAAATGGACTTCTCCAGAGATCACCGTTTTATAACTTCTTCGTGTTTATTGTGCGTACCTCCCCATTCTTTTAAGAGTTGTGGGGGGTATCCCTCCCTTTCATTGTAGATAGAATGGCTCCTCAAGTAAGGTATGGAGTGGTTTTTTAAAAAATATTTTAAATTTTACTTGGTTTCTTAAAAAATTTATATTAAAATACCTACTGACAAGATAGAATTTATATGTCTATTAAAAACGGAGGTTTTATGTTTAAAACTTTAAAACAATTTTTAACCGCTCCTTTGTTAGTTGTGGTTTTGGCTGGGGCATTGAGCTTTTGTAGCCGGAGTACCCCTACAGATGGGCTGGATCCAAGCACATGGGAAAATCTACCAGAGTTT
This sequence comes from Periplaneta americana, assembly GCF_040183065.1. Classification (NCBI taxonomy): domain Eukaryota; kingdom Metazoa; phylum Arthropoda; class Insecta; order Blattodea; family Blattidae; genus Periplaneta; species Periplaneta americana. The sequence continues at coordinate 29,560 of NW_027185546.1, read as the reverse complement.
GAAGTAACAGATACTAGTTCATATTTTTTGTTTAAAATGGTAACTGATACTGCTCCTAACGGTGAGGAAGTGAAAAGCTTCTATCAAGACTGGAATGGTAAATCATCATTGACTGTTAAAGGAACTGGAAATTTTGTCAAATTAGCAACTGCGGCTACAGGTGAATCTTACGGAGAAGCGGTGGCTAGATTTTATATCAATAAAGACAAAAGAATCCCCTCAGAAGCCGCTGTAGCCTACCATGTATACATTAATGGATCTTATGTGGATACAGGAGAAGATCCTCATATTAAAGACAATATTGCCGCTCCTAACTCTACATCTAACCAACTTTCTTTTGAGAGAGTTATGGCTATGACAAGCAAAGATACACTACAACTAATATGTGATTTCACAGCTACAGACGGTACCCACTACAAATGGACCTCTCCTAAAATATCATTTGAGTAAACCAAACCTTAAGTTGTTGGTTTTCTTTACTGCTCCCACACCTCGCTCTAGGGTTGTGGGAGTTTCTCTGACTTCTATAAGTACATTCATATCCTTAAACTAGGGTCTCTAGTGGGTTTTAAAGAATGTTTCATATTTTTCTTTCTATTATTCTTTTATGCCAATCTTTCACCTTTTGGTTATTGGAGAGAGGTAAAAAATTTTGCAAGTCTACAAAAATTCTTTATATTCATAACATCAACACTATTTAGGAGGAACTCATATGTCCAAAAAGCCTTTTGCCCTAGGTTTATTCTTGGGTCTATTTTTTTTTGTCAGCCCTCTTTACGCCCTTACTTGGAAATCCGAACCCAAAATACAGACTCTCTTTAAAAACCACCACATCACAGGAACATTTGTCCTCTACAATGGAACAACTTGGACGGGGTATAATTCAGCCCGAGCCCATAGACAGTATATTCCTGCCTCTACCTATAAAATTCCTCATTCTCTGATTGCCCTGCAAACAGGAGCCGTAAACAATGTGGATGAGGTTTTTTTCCATTATGATGGCAAACCCCTAGACATAAAAGCTTGGGAAAAAGATATGAACCTCCGAGAAGCGATCGCCGTTTCTAATGTGGCGGCGTATCAACAAATAGCCAGAAAAATCGGACTCAAAACAATGCGAATGGAAATTCAAAAACTCCAATACGGAAATATGAGTATCGGTAGAGTGGTCGATCGGTTTTGGCTTCAAGGTCCTCTCAAAATTAGTGCCATAGAACAAACCCAGTTTCTTGATCGATTGGCACACCAAAAGCTCCCCTATCCTGCAAACATTCAAACCGCCGTCAAAGGTATTCTACTCTTAGAGAGTACTCCACACTATAAACTTTACGGAAAAACAGGACTTTTGAGCCAAAAAGCTCTCGGAAAACCCAATATTGGCTGGTTTGTAGGGTGGGTAGAAAAAAACCAACAGATATACCCTTTTGCCCTCAATATCAATATGACCCCTCGTATTGCCCTAGATGAGCGTGTCCAACTGGTCAAAGAGAGCTTGAGGGCTTTGGGCTTACTCTCTTAAAAAAAATAGCGAGGATAAGAGCGTTTACCCCCCCAAAAAAAAGCCACTGCGGTTCTCATCTCGGTTGGGAGTGGAAACAGAACTGGAGTCGTGTTGAATTCTCCTCCAACAACTCCAGTTCTGTTTTGTCTCTTGGAGGGAACCATTGTTCAAAAAGTAAAAGTGAGTTAAACCCCAGTACTAGAGAAAACTCCAGTACTGGGAAAGAATGTAAAGAAGAGGAAAAGGGCTCTGTCTTTAGTTTCTTCTGATAAATCGGATGTGCCAATCAATCAAAAGATGATCGTTGTGAGCAATATGGTGTTGCGCACAAACCGTTTTACCTCCCATATTGGGGCAACGACAATTACCAATACCACAAGTATCTGGTCTTAAGGCCTTTTTACAAAACCGATTGTACTCGATCCGATGAGCCTTACAAAAGCTTTTCAGCTCTCTTTCGGTAATGGTTTTTGGGTAATCATTTTTGATGTCTCTCATAATCCCTTCAATAAAATTTTTTACCCCATTGAAAGATACGAGTCGATTTTCAGGTCTGCTCGACCAAACCTTCCATCATACCATACATATCGCAACTTACGAGGTTTGTTATTTAACCAAAAATACCCTTTTCATTACTTTTAATCAAATAGTAAAAAAACCAAAATAAGTCACTCTTGAGTATTCTCGGAACAGGCTCTGCCAAAAATAAATTTATTTTCAAAAAATCTCACCGCCATAAATATAAGAAATATACCTAAACCCTAAAAAATATGGCTTATCAGAAATTATTTATGGAATAAAAAAACTTGAAGGTTTTTAAAAATAGACGATAGTTCATAGGAAAGCTGAAAAATGGCTTTTGAGAAAAAGAATAAAACAGGGTTATCGATCTATGAAATTTTTTCCGCGTTTTTGTTACGTACTGTTAGCCGTTACTCCAACATTAAGCCTAACCGCTGGAGTCAACAACACTAAATTGGCTCAATTTTTAGGGAGTACCTCTTCCAGTATTCAGGCGGTTTCTAGCACATTACAACAAGTGTTAGATGTTCACCCCGAATACACTCAGAAAGCTCTCATCCGTTTTGGAAGCAACACCATACCAGAATACTGTGGTGTTGCCAGTTCGGTACACCAAATGTCCGACAAAACAGAAGCATTTATAGATTTACTCGCCAGTGTGTTAACATCCGACAATTTATCCGACGATCAGAAAAAGGAATTCTTGAGCTGTGCTTATGGCGGAGAAACCACTCCCGTGATCAACACATTATCCTCGTACAATGCTCATCCACAAGAGACTATTTCCAATTTAAATCAGACCTTCAGTTCCAGCACTATAGATTCTGAAAGTGAGCCTTCTGACATTGCTTTTTTGAGAACCACTTCCGGGTTTTACAACAGTTTTGTCAACGGATTTAGTAAAACTTTAAACATCTCTCCAAGTCTAGTCAAAGCGGCACTCATTAATTTTGCCAACACTTCAGACAATTATTTTTGCAATGTCTCTCTGTCTCAGTTCAGTAACTCCGATCAAGTGAAAAATTTTGCCAACTTTTTTGTGAGTATTATGACCTCTGGCTTTGAAGATAGTGTTACCAACCAGTTTTTAGGTTGCCTTTTTACAGGGAATTCTCAAGCCGTCATGAACAGCAAAACTTTTTTTATGAACGACCCCGAAACCGCCATAGAGACCTTAAGAAGTAGTGTATTAGGAACTGTACCCAATGTTGCAACAAGCACTCCAAAACCACACCGACCAAGAAAAGCCAAAGCATCTCGTAGCCCAAAAAATAATAAAATGCATTACCCATTGGTAGAATATAGCTCTGACCCAAGAGAAGAAAGAAGAACAAGATCTAACTCTTTAGAAAATAGTTCCACTCCGTTAGAATCCTCCGAGATATTGAATACAAACCATCCTCTTTTTGACGAGTCTATGGACATTGCCGAAACTCACGCTCAATCCCAAAATACAAAAGTCAATATTTTCCCCGTCTACCCTAAAGAAGCACCAACCCCAACAGAAGAGCCAAAATATACACCCAACTATGTAAATGCTGGAGCGAGTATGAACTACCCTCCTACTCCCACCAACACCTACGCTCCACAAATTATTATTCAACCTGCCGAATATTACAGACAAGACCTCAATGCCGAGTACAGCCAAGAAAGAGCCGAGAGAGCAGAAAGAGCCGAGAGGGCAGAACGTGCCGAGAGAGCAGAAAGAGCCGAGAGGGCAGAACGTGCCGAAAGAGCCGAGAGAAGTGGACGTACCTCTATGGAACATAATGACCGTTACGACCGTTTAGATAGAGTAGACCGATGGGATAGACTCGATAGAATAGACAGGCTCGATAGAATGGACAGAATGGATCAAGAAGCTGATGAAACTCGAGAAGAACGAGCCTTAAGAGCCGAAAGAGAAGATCGTGCTCGTAGAGAAATGCGAGAAAACCAAAATGCTAGAGAAACTCGAGAAGAACGACAAGCTAGACTGGATAGAGAAGCCAGAGAGACTCAAACAGAGCGACAAGCTAGACTGGATAGAGAAGCTAGAGAGACTCAAGCAGAACGACAAGCCAGACTGGATAGAGAAGCGATGATGGCTCGACTGGAAAAAGAACGCTTAGAAAAAGAAAAATCAGGAACCCCAACCCCTGCTACCCCACCACAAAACCGAAGACCTCAGGCACAAAAACCACAACCAGAGCCTCAAGCACAACAACAACCCCAAGCTCAAGGTCAACGCCCTCAAGCAGGACAAAGAAGACCCCAAGCTCAAGGTCAACGCCCTCAAGCAGGACAAAGAAGACCTCAAGCTCAAGGTCAACGCCCTCAAGCAGGACAAAGAAGACCTCAAGCTCAAGGTCAACGCCCTCAAGCAGGACAAAGAAGACCCCAAGCTCAAGGTCAACGCCCTCAAGCAGGACAAAGAAGACCCCAACCTAGACCTCAGGCTGGATAATTCTTCTTTTTTAAAGTCAACAAATCTCATCCCCTCTCCCTCTGAGAGGGGGCGTTTTACAAATCTTAGGAACATTCTAGCCTTTTTGACTTGTTAAATAAGTCATAGCACTTATTTAAGGAGTCATTTATGGACGAAAATTTGTCCTCCCACGATACTCATATCAAAGCAGAAGCGTGGTTTTCTCAAGGGGTCGTTCTAGGTAAACGACGAGAATTCAAACAAGCTCTTGCTTATTTTGATAAGGCTATAGAACTCAACCCAAAATATATTAACGCTTGGTATAACAAAGGGGTACTGTATGTGCAAATGGAAAAATATTTAGATGCCATACAACACTTCAACCGTATTTTAGTATTAGAACCCCACTATTTAGATGCTTGGGTCAACAAGGCTTTAATTTTAGAACTGTTAGGAGATAAAAGTAATTCTGAGGAAGCCAAAAAGAGTAAATATCAAGAATCGATGAACTGTTTGGATCATTCCTTAGAAGTCTACGCCGATCTGGCATCCAGTACAAAAAAACAAAATACCCACTACTACAATATGATCCATTCTATCTGGAACCATAAAGGATTTTTATTACACAAAGTAGGCAAATATAACGAAGCCATAGAATGCTTTGAACACGGACTTTCCATTAACCCAGATGACTACCATACTTGGAACAATCAAGGTATTTTACATCTGAACCAAAACCAACTCCAAAGAGCCAAAGAATGTTTTGAAAAAGCCATCGAAGTCAACACCAAGTTTATTCCTGCTTGGGTGAACCGAGCGTTAATTTATAAAAAAGAAAATCGTATGGACGAATCTCTACTCGTGGGGATGTTCGTCAATCTATTTACCCAAAATCCAGAATATTCTTTGGAAGATTTAAGAAATATGATACGCATCCAAAGACCTTTTTTAACTTCTCAACAAAAAAAAGAATTTTTGAGCATTTTAAACAATATTAAACGGCTTTTTTCTTTTAACCCCGGCAATAAAAAATTCTTTCATAATCTTATGTTTTGGGTCAACGCTATTCCCACTCAAGATGGTTAACAAAACCAAAAACAAATTTCTTTTTAAATTGGGCAATTTTCTTTGATTTTACCCAATAATCCATTATCTTTTTTTTGAATATTATCGTTTAAGTAACAAAAAATCAAATGGGGAGACATCAATGAAAAAAATGTTATTCTTTTTGAGTTCCTTCATCTTTTTAGTAGGATGCCACGAAGGAACCAATAACACTCAAGCGGATCGTGCCCCCGCACAAGGCACACCAGAATCTATGGCTTATCAACCCAGACCTATGGATAAGGATAGACCACCCAGAGACCACCATATGATGGAAAGAGGCGGAATGCCCAGTGCTCCTCCTATGGGTCCACCTATGCCTGGAGATTACCCTCCTTTTGCTATGAAGGGGAGCTTCCATTGTACTTTTGTTCCAGACCAACCTCCTAGAAGAGCAAACAGAGGTGCGCAAGCCCCTAGAAGAGGGAAAAATTGGGCTCAGGAGCATAACGGAATTGTTCCAGAAAGACCCCCTCGACGAGACGCTCATCATAAAACGGCGCCTCCTCATCCCAAACATCGTGATGGTATTTCGCCTTCTAGAGAGCATCGTCGTCCTGTAGATAAAAAAAATGGATTGGCAAAAGTACAAAAAAAACCCAAAAAAACGATCGCCAAAAAACGACACAAAAAATCTGTAGCTCAAAAAAAACGAAGAGTCGTGGCTAAAAAAGCCTCCGTAGCTGGGCATAAAAAAGGGACTCCCAAAACCAGTGTTAAACCTAAAACAGGAAACGACCAACAGATTTAATTTGTGAAGTATAAAAAACCAAGACGGACATTATGAGAGGGGGTAATGAATTTTTTTCAATTATCCCTTTTCAAAGTAAAAATTTCATATTTATATCTGAAGAGGATTTTTTAATCCAAATAAACAACAAAATAACAGGAGAACTTATGGAACTCAAGCTCACCAGCGAAAATCAAGCCGTTTTAAGTGCTTCTGATTTAGAGCAGTTAAGAAAACTAGGCGTGGGAACCACTCAGGTTAAGGTTTCTCACATTTTGGTTAAAGACACAGCCAAAGCAAAAAGTATCTACGATACGATTATGTCTTCTCATGACCCTGTTCAAGCTTTTGCCGACCAAGCCCTTAAAGAATCTTCTTGTCCGAGCAAACAAAATGGCGGAGATTTAGGTTGGTTTGGTGCAGGACAAATGGTTCCAGAGTTTGAAGTAGCCGCTTTTGCTATGAATGTAGGCGAAGTCAAAACAGGAGTAGTCACTCAGTTTGGAACCCATTTACTCTTTAAACAAGACGAACGGTTATTCTTACCTATTAAAGCAGAATCCTCTCTCTAAGGGTCTCAAACCCTTGGGTGAGGTACTCGTTAAAATATGGGGATTTTATTTTAATTTTTGAAAAGCGTTGTAAGATTAAAAAAACTAAAGTACAGTCCTCCCAACTGCACTTTAGTTAGGTAATATAACCAAGTCGTTCCATACCGGTTATCTTTTTGCCATTACCCAAGACCCTCTCACGTAAATATTAAACAACTTAAATGCTAAAAAATGTTCCATAATTTTAGAATTTTTCCAACCCCATCCAAATATCTGACTTTTATTTTTTTATAAAAATCTCTTGTCTATGCCTCAAGAAAAGTTTATATTTAGAGATGGAGTTCTTATGGCAAGTTTATTATTCATCAATTCTAATCCTAAAGAAGCAAAAGAGTCCTATACTCTGATGCTTTCTAATTACTTTTTGGACCAATATAGGAAAAACTATCCTGAAGATACCGTAGATATCGTTCATCTTTACGATATATCGCCTCCTTTTTTAACCGCCAATATGATAGAAACCTTTATGACCAATCAAGATGGACCGAGTAAAAAATGGGTCAAACAATTCAAAAAATACGACAAATACTTAATTGCCTCTCCTAACTGGAACTTGGGTGTTCCAGCTATTTTAAAAGCCTATATAGATCTGATTGCAGTACTAGGAGAAACCTTTTATTATAGTGAAGAAGGACACTTTGTGGGTTTGCTCAAAGAAAAAAAAATGGCCGTTATTACCGCCGCAGGAGATACATACTCCGCTCAACCCAACCCCTGCTTAGAAATGAACTGGAACTATATGAAACAGATATTTGGCGTTTTAGGGATTGAAAATATCCAGCATTTTGGTGTAGAAGGCACCCTGTTGTACAAAGATTTAGCTCAAAAACATATGTCTGTTTTAAAAACTCAAATGGATGGATTTATTGCTAAATTTTAGTGATATTAGGTTTGTTGGAGTATAGCCTTTGTCTAGGTTTTTTGGAGGAAAGGTAGGCATAGACTGGAATAAGAATTTTTACTGTTGCTTCCTTTGTTTTTTCCCCTGTGTTTTTCCGTTATTCAAAAATGAGGAATTTTCATCCTCTGTATTTTTCTCACTCCTCCAATCGGGTTAAATACGTTCCATCTATTGGGATTTTTTATCAAAAATACTCCCAGATATTCCAGTTTGGTTACCTTTATGTGTATGAAAAAAAAATGCCTTTCCAACCATCCACTCGTCTCTCATCGCCATTTTTATTTGGAGAGACTACACGCTCTTTCTTACCGTATGGCTATTCATACTCTCAATGCCCTCCGAAAAAAGATGCAAATTTCCTCTCGTCCTAATCGGTCTATATATTCTTTGGAACCATTGGATAAAGATGAAAAAAAAATTCTTTTGGAATTGATTAAAATGCAGGTGCTACCAGACAGAAAAATGGAATCAGAAATTCTCAAAGCCATAGAAGATTCCTATGATACCTAAATACTTAAAACAGATGTATGCCTACTGGCGTTATCAATGCCGATCTTCTGTTGAACCAGTGGTTCCTACTCCTGCTTTGCAACTCTACCCTGCCCAAAAAGAATGGGTAGATTGGTGTTTTGAGGGAGGAGAACGCCTCTTACTCGGGGCTAGAGGTTATGGTAAAACGGAATCGATCCTATTGGTAGGGCTTTTAGAAAAAATTCTCCAAAACAAAAAACTCACCACTCGGATTTATTCCCGTAATTACGAAGATGCCCAAGATCTACTACGAGTCCTTGGGAATCTCCTCAAACAGGCAGGATGTTCAGGAACATTTAATACAACCCAGATTGTTTTAAAAGAAAACCCATCCAAAGAACCCACCGTATCATTAAAATCTATCCTCGCTCGAGGACATAAAGGAAAACACGTGGACTGGGTTATTTTTGACGACCCTGTAGATCTAATGGACGAATTTTCACCCCCACTGCTCAAAAGAGTTTCCACCATCTATCAAAACCTTTCGTCTATTGCCAAACAAGGGGTCATTACCATAGGACAATATGTATGCTCTGGAGACCTTTACACTCAGCTGGAAAAAACTATCCCCACACGAGGGTACTGGCACGGAGACATTCCAGAATTGGATACAGACCTTCAACAACTCAGATCTACAGGAAAATCGGAGCATTTTATCCACGCCAATTATTTAGGAACACTCCTCCCTTCTGTACATCATCCTTTTGAAAAACTCCGTATTGGAGACTTTGGCGAACATTATGACTATGCCTGTTTAGACCCCTCCTTAACAGGAAAAGACTATACGGCTTTGGCGATGATGAGATTGGAAAATAATCGAATTTTAGCGAGAATTTATCTCTGGAAGGCGAGTTATATTGATTGTTTTGAATCCATTTTACAAGTATTAAAAAAATCTGGAGTAGGAACTCTCAGTTATGAAGACAATATTATTGGTGATGCTGCTTATTTTACATTCCAAAAAATTGAGGGAATCCGTGTGTACCCTTTCCGAAGTACCAAAAATAAAGTTCAAAAAATTGCCCTCTTAGAACCCCTCCTCAAACCCAACGAATTCACATCCACCCAACTGTATTTAGATCAAGGATCCCACCCCGTAGCCCTAGACCAAATCCGATTTTGGAATCCTCTCACCTCCCAGCACGACGACGCCCCAGATAGCCTAGCCATGCTGTTACAACAAGAAGGACTCTTACCCAAAAACTAACCCCCCACCAGAGGACGATCCAACCTGTCCGTCCTCTCGGACAAAATAACTCGGAGAATACCAGTTTATTTTGGAAAAATTCTCAACAAAGCCCGTGTCCCTCGCTCTTTTCACTCTACCATTTGGATTTTGACTTAATCCTGACCTAAAAAATCACTTTCTCCTATCTTTTATGAGAATTATACAGAAAAACAGAATCTACAAAAAATTTCTGTTCCTCTTTTTCAAAAAAAGAAACCTCTCTAAAACTCAAGCCAAATATTTTCTGTCCCACTTCTCTTTCTGACAAAAATCCCTTTATAGGAGGCACTCTTCCACTGATCCTGTACATCCCCGTTTGAATTTGTAAAAACTAATGAGAGTGCCACCAAGGGTAGAACAAATTTTCCATTTCGGAATATTTTTTCTTTTTCTTGGGTTTTTTAGGGTACCTCTGAGCGAGTCTCCACAGTTGATCTTTGGATCGGTACAAGTTTTTCATAGGTTCATCTAAAACATTCTTTTTTAAAAACCCTCCTTGTTCTTTAATCTTGTACAAATCCAAAATCATCTCCACCAGACGGTTATAAATTGCCATCACCCTTTCTTGAGCGGCGGGGGAGATTTGTTCTCCTCCTAGTCTTCTTTCTTGCGGGTCTTTGGTAACCATGTAGGAACCTCCTGTTGAATTTTTTGTACCAATTGACGAAGCGGGATTTCCAGTTCCTTTTCTATCTGGGTCATCATGGTCCAGCGGACAAAACTCGGTTTATTCACAAAATCTTTCAAAGTCCATTGATGAGCTCTGAGGGTTTGAGTGAGTTTTTGGTTAAAAAGCCGTGTATAAATTTTCAAATACTTTTCTTGAGCCTTTTGGTGCAAACTGATGGGTGGGTGGTGAGGTTTTTGAATTTTAGATTTATCCAGCATAAGATCGCCCTTTATTCCAGTGAGTATGGATATACCAGTCATCCACAGTATAATCTTTACTTTCTTTGTAGCGGTAGTATGCCATTAAATTTTTGGACAAATTTTTGGGACTCAAAAGATAACGTACTTCAAAAGCAGAGGACATTTTAAGTGCCGTATCCTCGTCTTTTAAGAGTACCAAAGCCTTTAAACCCAACACGCCGCAAATTTCTTTACGAGAGTATGCTCTCTGATTTTGCCGAGTACTTTGTCCTAACAGTTCTTGAATCTCCCAAACTTTCCATTCAGAAACTTCTCTTAAATCCCAACCTTGATGATAATGCTCTCCAATTTTATAACGCAAAAACTCATAATAACAGGCAATATACTGGATATCCGGCACAGTCCAGTCAGGTAAACTCAGGGAGACACTGGGATAATGATGAGTTTTTTTGGGTGCTGAACTGGAAGATAAAGCCTCCTTGTTTTGAACTAACAACCCTTTTTGAATTAAACGGGCTAAACTCCTGGAAATATTGGCAAAACTCATTCCAAAAATCTGGCGTAATTGGTAATGGCTGGGTAAATCTGGAGGTTGGAGCGAAAAAGAATAAATCAAAATCGCCAGTTCGCTCCTACTCAAATCTAAATCAAAAATACTGTGTGGTACAAAAAACACCCGATAAGGGTGGAGCACCTGGTCTTGAAGTGCGGTTTTGATCCGTTCTAAGGATTGTTTCAGGGTGTGTAAATGAATCTTCAGCACCCGTCTGGTATACTTAAAACTAGGATGAAATCCAGCCTTATGAGACTGGTAAAATGTGTAAACCACCAAATCTAAGGGTTTGAGTGAAATATTAAAAATACTTTGAGAAATTTTGGTAAATCCTGTTCTCATAGTTCCTCCATAAAATGTTGTGGAGAAAAGATAAAACTTGGAAAAAATTTTTACATTTTAAGACCATTTTTAAAAATCTCATGCTCATACTTAATTTTGACACAAAAAACCACGAGTTTCAGTTTGCATACCTCCTTTATATTTTTTGTATGGAACACCCTGAAATTATCTTCTGTATAGCTGATGGATTTATCATATACCTTCCTGAATACCGTACCTTGTTCCGCTTATTTTTACAGACTCAGGTACGGGTAGATTCATTTCTGTTTCTTTTTTGCTGCGTTCCGTTGGATCTCTTTTTCCATAAGGTATAAGCGATGATGAATAGTTGCCTGAATGGTACATAGCTCTTCGGCTACATTTTTGAGTTTACCTATAGGCAAAGCCCTTTTAGCTCGAATTATAGTGTTAATTTTCAAATAGCCTTCTATAACACTGTTGTACACTTCTTTTAGGATTTCAAGATCCTGGTTACTTACCTCTTTTCTTGGCATTGTTCCTCCAGCTGTTTTTTAGTTTTTTTCATCCGCTTGAATGCTAACAAAAATAGGAAATAAATAAAATATTTACATTTTGGGACTGCGTTTATTTTATCTTCCTTTCAAGCTTCTATCTTATCTAATATTAAAAGAAAATTTTCCATAATATTTTTATTTTTTAAAAAAAATTCTCCGTATGTTTGCCAACAGTTCCCACAAAAAATAAAATTTTAAAAAAATTTGAAAAGAATGTTTCCAATGTAAAAATTTTCTCAAATGAGTATAGAGAAAATCCTCTCCATAATTGGGTTGACAAACCCTAAAAAAAGGATTATAATATATTGGTATATCTATGAGGATACCGTTATGAAAACATTTACACCCGCTGTCAATGCCGTAAAAACTTTCTCCGAGATCACTCGGGATTTTCCTGAACCTTTAGATCTCATCAGAGAAGCGATATCCAATTCTTACGATTCTGGAGCTACAGAAATAAGAATTTCGGCTCATTCTAAAGGAAAAAACATTAAAGAACAAGTGATTATGATACAGGATAACGGAGAAGGAATGGATGAAAGAGCATTGGAATCCTTTTTTTCGCTAGGATATTCCTCTAAACCGGATGATTCTTCTTGCATAGGAGAAAAAGGACACGGAACTAAAGTCTATTTTAATTCTCACAAAATAGAGGTCAAAACCCAAAAAATTCATCATCCTATATGGGTCGCTATTGTCGACAGTCCACTAAAAAAATTGGATGCAGGGCGTTTACCGAAGATCATTATTACAAAAGACGAAGAACGAAAATTCCCCTCTCCTTGTGGAACAATCATCACCATTACAGGGTATCATAACAATCAAAGAGAAATTTTTAGTCATGACAAAATGAGAGATTATATTATCTGGTTTACCAAACACGGTACTTGTGAAAATCAATTCCACCCCAAAGCCAGAAAAGTACGGTTATTTTTAAACGGCTTAGGAGGAGAAAAATTCAAAGATGAAAGTGGGTTTGAAGAAATCCCGCAGTTCCATCCTTTTCCTCAAGAAAACAAAAATATCGTCCAGCTGAAAGAAAAAGGCGGTAAAGAAAGTTACTGCTATCAAATACAGCGGGAAGGTACCGTTATAGGAGACCCTACTTTAAAATACCAGTGCTTTATTAGTTTAGAAGGAAATCACGCCAAGTACTCTTCCAATCCGCATATCAGTAGACGAGGAGACAAGCGTACCCACAAACCTGACTATCGTTACCCTGTAACGGATAGATACGGACTTTTTTTGTGTAAAGATTTTATCCCTATTTGTAAAAAAAATGACATTCTCTCTTATATAACTGGAAGCACAGAATACACCCGCTTCCACGCTTTTTTTAACTGTCAAGGTTTTTCTCTAACCGCCAATAGATCTAGTGTAGGCAACACGGACCCCATAACACTGGAAAATATTGATAGAACCATCAAAGAAATTTTTGAGGATGTTGTTTCCTCCAGCGAGTATTTGGATTGGGTGGAGCTAGGAGAAACAGAAAAAAATACCCAAACCGCCAAAAAAGAAAAAACGGATATAGAAAAAAGATCAAAAAAAGCCAAAGATTTATGGTTTTATAAACTAGACAAAAATGTGTTTGCCAAAAAACCTTCTAACGAAATTGAAACCGTCATTCTATTTACACAACTGGCTCTCCTATACCCAGATGATTTTTCTTTTGATATTTATGATTATTCCACTCATTTTGGATACGATATGCTCATTTACGATAAAAGAAATGGACATTTTCGATCGGCAGAGTTCAAGTACCATCTAGAACACACTGTGAATCACTCTTTTAAATATCTCAATACATTAGTGTGTTTTGACATGAAAGAAATAGACACTATTGTAGATATAGAGGAAAAAGAAGGAATAATAGAACCTACAGATATCCCCTATATCAAAGATATCAATATTAAAGGACAACAAGTAAAAATTAGAATTTATATTTTACAGTCTTATTTAGAAGAAAAACTCCAGATTAAAGCGGAGAAAAAAGTGTAATACATTTCAAAAAATTTGATAATTTGGGTGGATTTTTATTAAATAAGAAACTCCTCCTCATTTTAAGAAAAAAAATTTCAGACCGAGTGGAGTTTATGATTACTATTGTTGTGATGATCCAATGGGGGGTAAAATGTTAAAAAAATTAGGAATACTCACCTTAATAGTATTCGGTTTGCTAGGCTGGGTTTTTTATGGTATAGAACACTCCACTTTTAAGAGTAATGTGGAACTCTTCCCTTTGGCAAATTATCCTCAAGATCTGAACCTTTGGTTTCGTCCAAATCAACCAGACTGGGACACCCCGTTATTGGATCCTGCCGAACAACAAAAATATTTTGCTCATCTTAAAACTCATCTTTTTGGCACCGACAAACATTCCTATTCTGCTTGGAGCCAAACCTACATCCAAACACTTCTCACTCCTGAACCACAAACACAAAAAACTATTTTTGATGGAGAAACTCGAATTATAGAGGGACGCATTCAAAATCGTGAAAAATTTTTTGGAATCAATTTTCGCAATCATCCCGCCAAGTTTATAAAGCATATCCAAGACAATATGAACATAGCGTCGCTCCAAAATCTCCAGTATCAACCCAGTCATCGTGCTATACTCGTCCAAAATGCCCTCATCCGAGAACTCCCCACTTCAGACCCATTTTTTAAAGACCATCAAATTGCAGGAGAAGGAACCCCATTTGACTATAATCGCTTGGCATCTTTATATGTAGGAACCCCTGTGTATGTGCTATCCACCTCCAAAGATAAAGCTTGGACCTTTATTGTAGCTCCCACCTGTTTAGGATGGGTACCTAGCCGTGCTGTGCAAAAGGTGAATCGTACTTTTATTAATACTTGGCAAAAAGCTATAGGGAAAAAAATGGGAAGTATCATAAAAACGAGTGTTTCTTTAATCAGTGGACGCCATCATTTTGAAACTACCGCTTATTTAGGAACTCTACTCCCCATCCATTCTCAACACTCTGATAGTGTCCAATTGATGGTACCTGTGAGTGTAAACCACAAAATCGCCATCAAAACGGCAGTTTTACCCCCAGAAGATGTAGCAACCGTACCTTTGCCTATCACAAAGCACAATTTGAGAAAGCTTCTTGCCGAATCTATGGGACGACCTTACGGTTGGGGAGATATGAACTTCTACCACGATTGTTCCTCCGAACTCCGCTCTCTTTATATGAATTTTGGGATCCTCATGCCTCGTAACTCCTATGCTCAAAGTCGCTATATAGGAACAGCAGTGGATTTAAGTACGCTGAGCGTAGAAAAAAGGCTAGAACAGATCAAAAAAATAGGGATACCGTATCTGAGTCTAATTTACATCCCTGGACATATTATGTTATATATAGGATCTTACACCGTAAATGGAAAAGAACTCCTCATGACCTACCAAGATATTTGGGGTTTAAAACCTGCAGATAACTCCAAAAGAGTAGTGATTGGTGGATCCGTTTTTTTCCCGCTTCAAGCTCGGTATCCCGAAAATTCACGGATGATCTCCCTAGTAGACCGATCCACGGTTCAGTTGATCCTCATGACTCCATTTCAAGAACCTTCCTCCCCTCCAGGACTTTCCAGATTACTATATTAAAAACTTAAATAATATTGCCATGGACCTTGCTTACTCTCAGTATTATCTTTAACTCAGAAACCTAAAAAAAGATAGACGATGAAAAAATCTACTATTCACTTAACATACTCCGCTCGACCCATTTTTATAGAAGGAACCCACCTCCATATGGTACTCAAAAGCTAAGCAACCACAACAAAAAAGAGGGCTATCCTCCACTCCCCCATAGATCCCTAGATTTCCAGCCTGAGGTGGTAACCGAACACCAAAAAACGCTCTTTAGTGCTGCATCTTACCAAGAGTAAAAACCTCTTGAACGGGGTTAGAAAATTTAAGCCTCACAATCCTCACAAGCGGCAGGTTTTCCTACTTCACCCGTAATAGGGTCCACACCAATAATCAACGATGATTTTGGGGATCTTGGAACAGTAGCATCGGGGATATCGTTCACCCACGGAACTTCAGGAATATCTAGATCAGATTCTAAGTCAGTATTTTTCTTGAATATTTGGCTCACTATGCCCCCTTGCTTCTTATATCAGGAGGGACCCAAGCCCCGAAAAAGGCTTTTGGAAAGTCCCTCCGTTTTTTGATTTTACATTATTTTCATCCTCCATTGCTATTTACACTTAAGTGCAAACTACAATCTGAAGCTAACTCCCCCCTAGATCAGGCTCGTGGGTGGAATAAAAACCAACCCGTGGTGCTGGGCTTTTTCCTCCTGCATATGAATCTTGAGTTTTACACAAGTTCCCCCCGTGTAACAGGCAAAAAATGATTTCCTGAACGGAAAGTTTTTCATCTTTAACCTCCTTAGGTTTCATGATATCTTACAAATATGTACAAAATAAAAAGTCAAGCTTTTTTTTGAAAAATGATCCATTCATTTTATATTTCTTTACAGCTGGAAGTTTTATTGTATAACAAGTCCTTTCCTCCATATTTTTTGAGCTTTGGAACTCACCCAGTCAACAATGCCCCCCTGGAGACATCGCCCGCTAAGAGTATTTTTCTTACCGAGATAAACCACAAAAATAAACGCTCAATCGCTTTGGACAAATGTAAAAAATACAAGTCATTTGCCCAAAAAATCACCCATAACGCTAAAAAACTTCTTTTATCCAGTAAAAATAGCTAAATTTGGAGTGAATCTTAAAAAAGTAGTCAACATGGAACATCAATGAAAAAGGATAATTTTTTACACACCAAACCCATCTCAAACACTCCGTCAGTAAGTTTACCGCCCCAAAAAACATTGGCGGATAAACTACTCACGCTCTATATTGTTGTGGATATTTTTGCGGTGTTCTTTTTTTTGCTTTTATACATTATTCCATAAAGGTGAAATAATTTTTTGACCTAATGTAACTCTTTGGGCTTGACTATGGATATTTTTTTGATTAAATTTACTCAAAATGGGTTGGGAGTGTTCTATGAAAAGGTTAGTCTTGTTAGTTTGTTTGGGAGTTCTGAGCTTAGGGTTAGGAGCTATCAACAAAGAAAGTCAACAAGCCTCCTACAACTTAGCCTTTAAAGCCTTTGGCAAAAATATGAACGCTTACAATAACTTTGTTAAAAAAGAATGTTACGAAAACCCCATATTTTTAGATGACTGCTTTACCTATATGGAAAAACTCAACCTCATCAGCAACGATAAAGAACAGTTTTTAGAACTGGTGAATCTACTTAGCGAACCTTTTATTGAAAACGGAACCCGTTTTCGGGATTCTTTTCAGCCAAACAACAAAAAAATCAACAACTTTTTACGCATTGTCAACCAATCTCTCATTGATCTTTCCAATTCTCTCTCTTACATTTACAGTAGCGACCAAAATTTTACCAATAGAACCAAACTCTTAGAACTCAACCAAATCCTCATCGCCTTGAATGGCTCGATCAACGAAACTCTCAATCAAGAACAACAACTCCGCTGGTAAACATTCAAAAGAGGAGTTTGACAATACATGCTTCTCATCCCAAAAATAGAGTGTTTACTGACCCACACAGTAAGATTTTCGCTTTTTAAAAGGAATTATCCCCTCTTTTTACTAAGATTTGGTTTTACCAACAAATCATATTTTCTTATAGGCAATGTTTTTCCACCAAGATTTTCAGGAGGTACGGATGAACGCCCCCAAAAATTCTTTTTTATCTTTTAAACCTTTTTTAATCTGCTTCTCTTTGCTTTGTTTTTTTTATCTTCTGCCTATGGTTTGTTTCATACCCGTTTTTAGACGACATCAACCGAGATCACAGTGATCAAACAGGGGGCTGGGTTACCAACGGACGCCCTTTAACCGAAGTTTTATTTTGGTCTATCACTTGGGTACGCCCATTGTAAACCACGCTCCTTTACCTCAGATATTAGGAATGGTACTTTTAATTTTTGCAGGGCTACTCTTTTATAAAAGAATTTTAACGCAGGTACATTATATTTGGGCGAGTTGGGTTGCTTTTTGTTTGTCAGCTCTCCGTTTCTTATAGAAAACCTCTCTTTCCAGTACGATTCTTTAAATATGTGTTTGTCCATTTTTTTAGGAACTTTGGCTTTTTATATCCGCTCTTCTTGGGTGCGTCAAGTTTTTACGGAACGCTTTGTCTTTTGGCGGGGATGTGTTTGTACCAATCTTCTTGGAATGTTTTTATTGCTCTTTGTATTTTGGGTTATTTGGCATCGGCGGACTTTTCTAGTCTTGTAAAACAGGGGGTTATTTGTATCGTTGGGTTTTTACTTTATCGGGTAGTTGGCTTTTTTTACTATAGCTGGTTGATTGGGGATCATAGTACCAGTATTTTTTCTACAACGCAACCTGCCACTATTTTTTTACAAAATATTTCGGATCTCTGGAAGATGTGGAAGAGTTTTTCGGGATTTTTTTGGATGACTTTAAGCGTACTCATTCTGCTTTTTGCGTGGATTTTATCTTGGGTGATGCTCCAAGCTCCAAAGCTCCCCCAAACTCATCGGAGATTTTATCTTTGGAGTGTCGGTTTAGCTCCTATTTTATTACTTTTGGTAACTTTTTTACCATTTTTATTGTTGTCAGACCCGATTTTGTCTCCACGGGTCTTTATGTCTTTTGGATGTTTATTTTTATATTTAGGATTTATTTTTGTGCCTACTTCTGGTAGAATTCAACCTAAAGTAGGGCAAGTGATTGTGATACTGGTTGTTGTTCTGGCTTTTTGAGGATTTTTGCTTATGGGAACTTCCTACTCGCCCAAAAGGAGTACAACCAAGAGATTTTTTCTAAGGTGGAAAAAGATCTCCAAGACCTCCATCTACTGGACAAATCTGCCACACTTTTGGTAGGTGGTACTTTGCCTCTTAATTATCAGCTAGAAACGGTGCTAAAAAAATACCCCTTATTTGAACAATACCGTTATAGTCTAGACCAATCGGGGCGGTTGGAATGGGCGGTTAAGGGGAACCCTTTTTGGCAGATAAAAAATATTTTTAGTAGCACTGGTAAAACAGCACAAAGGCTCTTGCCTCTTTTACAAGGGGTCGCTCCGCAAAAAAAGAACCGTGTGTACCAAAATAACCGCTCGGGGTGGGGTGATCTATTTAAAATATTTGGGGTCTCCTCGTTCTGCTTAAAGATTTTGGACTGCTGGATGGGAAGATATAAATCTTTGGATTTTGTTGTTTTTATGTAAAAAAAGTAGTATACTTTTATTGAATTTATCTTTTGTAGGGTTTTTAATAGAGAGTTTTATTTAAAATTCCGCTTGACAAAGGACAGCAATAATATTTTATATAAAATGACCTTGAAAACAAGGGATAGGAGAAATATATGAAAAAAGTTTTAACATTCACTTTAATGCTGACTATGGTATTGTTTGTGAATTTCTGTGCTAAAGCTGGAGTCAACACGCCCGATGGCAGTACTGGGAATTCCAGCTCTGGGAATAAAGATACAGATATTCAAGGAAGAACCAAGGTAGATCCGAGTAAAATGGGACATTTATCAATTAAGATTTTTGAAATGATACTGAATCTGGTTCTACTATTGGCTGGACTACCTTAAGTGCCGACAGATGGAATATACAGCCAACATGGGACTTAGATAAAAGTAAGGCTATTCTAAATATTCATTTCCTGTTATTGACGATCCAAACACTTTGCTAACAATGAATACCCAGTATACCAACAAAGTGCTTGTATTTTACGATTCTCAAGGAAACACATTAGATGAAGTAGATTCAGTCAAATTTATTTCTACGCCTACAGATGGTGAGTATGTAGTAAAAAAAGATGGATCTTATACAAAGCCAGAGTATGGAACAGGAGAAACTATTCGGATGATTCTTTTCTTTGATGATAACGGGACACCCTCTTACATGGAAATAATTTCTTTTTGCGTAAGTTAATTGTGAAAAATTAACAAAATTTTTGGCTATTTAGCCATTCGCTCACCCTTTGAGGCGAACTTAGGCTTGGTTTAAGTTCTTCACCTCAGAGGGTTCTTTGCCCCTAGATTTCTTTCTACGGGCGTTGGATAATGCTCTCCACCATTTGGGGTGGTGGGGGCTTGTCCATTCTACTTCAGACTATTTTTATTGTTTTTATGGTGCTTGGCTGGTCGAGTTTTTCCTTTTCATAGCATCACGAGTTTAAATTATGTTTTTGCGTCCAGATAATTATCTATTGGGAAAAATAAATTTCAAAAAAATTTGATTTAACCCGATATAAGCGTTATATTAATATATAACTGTCTTTTAAATAAGAATGAGAGGTAAATATGAAAAAGATTTTAACATGGACTTTAATGTTAAGTATGGTACTATTTTTGAACTTTTGCAAAGGAGACGACGGTAGCGGTATTGCTGGTAGCGGTAACGACGGAAATGGCAACGGAAATGTTCAGTCTGACTTGGATAATGATTTAGCTGGGTTGGCTCAAGTAGATCCAGTAACTTTGGGTGCAAAAGTATATGGATTTGAGGTTGGTAATCTCATTGAGCTTACTCCTAGCGAATTTTCTAAGGGATTTACCTTTTCTATAGGTACTGATACCATAGAATATAGACAACCTGTTATCTCAGACCAAGCTGCATTGGATGCAGCTAATGCAAAATATACCGATGGTTGGTTTGGTTTTTATAGTTCTCAAGGGAAAAAAGTGGACACATTTACTCCAGTAAAGTTTTTTCAAGATGAAAATGGTGGTGATGTTTATAATATAAAATTTAATGGAACATTTACAAAATCTGAATATGACAAAGAGACTATTACCGTTATTTTCTTTTATAATGATAATGGAACACCTTCCTTTACAAAGTTCCCAACTTTTGTGGCACAGTAGAATAAAAGTTAAAGAAAGGTTTTTAAAAGGAATAAATTTATGAAAGCTCAAATATTTTCTAGAATGTATCTTCTCTTTGCAGTTGTATTTGTTTTTAGTGCTTGTTTACACACTCCCAGTACTCCTAGCGGTAACGAGGGTACAGATTCTACAAACCCTCCAATTGTGAGTAAAACAGATTTTGAAAACGACACCGAAGACTTGACAGAGATAGATCCAGCAATTTTAGGAATTACTCTCAAATTACTCGGAAACAGTAGTTATGCTGAAATGAGAGACGCCAAAGTGGATGATTTTGATCTTGGTTTTACAGAAACCATTCAAGATACCTCTCTAAGTCCAGTTTATTACTATTACCCCGTTATTGCGGATGCTAATGATTATAATCAGCTAGATTCTAATATGTCTATTCGATTTTATACAGCAGAAGGTGCTTTTCTGGAAAGAGATACTACCGCAAAATTTCAGGATGCTCCTACTAGTAGGTTCAATCTGACAAATAAAGACAAACTCAAAACTGGTAAAAAAACTCAGGCGTATATGTTCTTTACTGACAAAAGCGGAAATAGTGCTTATACTAAGCTTCCAGCTTTTATTTTAGCAGCACCTAGTACTACCCCATAAAAATTGTAAATTGTCTTTTTTGTATAGCTCAGGAACCCTCCTGAGCTGAGGTTGAAAATTTAGATGTACCCCAAGCCCCATATGGGGTACATTTGGGTTTTCTCCTTTTTTGTTTATTAATGCCGTTGAGTGTGTAATGAAAAGTTTTCCCCTAGCAATTTTGTTCTTACCTTTGTTGTTTTCCTGTCAGCAAACCCCGTTGCAAATTAAAACAGAATTGCTATTTGGGCTTACGGATCAAACCTTATCACGCTCCATTACCCCTGAAGAGTGGGAGAGTTTTTCCCAATCTCAAATCACTCCTCGCTTTCCTGAAGGGTTTACCGTTTTGAATCATTGCACTGGTGCTTGGCTCTCCCAAAAGTTTGGGGCTACCTCCGAACCCTGTAAGATAGTTGTTATTGTACACCCCCCTTCCGCCAGTGTAAACCAGAAAATCCATGCCATCATTCAAGCCTATAACACCCAGTTCCACCAAGAGGCCGTATTGCGTATAGACACTAGGGTTCAGTATCAGTTTCAATAAAAAACTTCCACTTACTTTGTTAATCCGCTATTTCTTGCCCCAACAAACACCACCCAACCGCTAAAACGCACCGATTGTACAAATTTTTTCCCATTTTACCTCAAGATTGATTATATTTTATGCGATGAAACCACAAACCTTTCGTCTTCCCTCTTTTGAGGGAACTTCTCTCTCTGATTAAACCCCCATTTTAACCCCAAGAAGATAATATCAGTCTATATATTATTATTAAATTTGAGGTTTATTTCTTTTTTCTCAAAAAAAATTTGGCTATATCCTATTAATTTAGTATAATTTATATACTGGTTGTTTTTAATGCATATCCCCTGATGCAAAACACCAGCCTCTTATAATAGCTCCTCTTTTTTATACACATTCCCTTAGCTCCCCAAGCTAAGGGGCCCCTTTCCCCATCTATTCACAAAAAATCGTCAATATCCAGCCTTTTTTTCAACTAGAGTTATATTTAAGTCTCAAAATTAACAGGAGCATTTTATGAACCCCAGCCCCACTCTACGACAAATATATCAAGCAGGAAAAAAACATTTCCAATCCCCCCCTCACGTCCCCATCCAACACCTTTTGGATATGGAAATCTCCGAGAAAGATTTTAGCCACTACCGTTTACAACTGGCTCTCCAAAATATCTATCGAGATCTCCTCAAGCCAGTCCATATCACCAGCTCTCAAATCCATCTGCTGGATAGTACAGTCCCCTTCACCAACCCGCATACCCCATCTGGATTGGCAGGTTTTGCCCTAGGGTTAAAAGATATCTTATATAAAGGAATGACCACCCACTCCCTCCCTCATGCACTCTCACAAAATACAGGTGTATATTTTGGTAAAATCTACATCCCAGAAATAGAAAAAGAGATTGTTGTAGAACTTTCTCAAGATCATCTCAAGCAAGGAAGTTATTCTTTTGGGTCTCTAGAACAAAAATACAAAATCCTAGAGGGTTGTTGGGTCTCTCATCCCCTCATATACAAAACCGTTTTTGAACACCCCTTTAAAACGCTCTATTTGCTTTATAAGTTTATTCACTTCTACTCCAAAAATAGTAACAAGATTATTCTATTTAAAAATGGATTGGCAGATTTATTTGCCAGTGCCGATTTAAGAAAAATGGATGCCCTCAAAGAACAATTACAGCAAGAAGCCAAAGATATTGTCCAAAAAGATCTCCTCGTTTTGGATGCCCAAGACCGTTTTGAAATCCCCAATCTCAAACTAGATCAAGCTCAAGAGATTATGGATTTTGTCTATACAGAACTTTCCAATATGCTTTTGGTCCCACAAACCAAAATACGCGGTCTGGCTCCTCAAGGTCTCAATGCAACAGGAGAATACGACGATCTGAACTATTCCAAAACATTGGAAGGACTACGAGAAACCTACTTATACCCCGTACTTAAAGCACTCCACATAGATTTCAAGGTATCTCATTATGATGAACAAACTCAGCTCCAAATGCTCCAAGATTTTGCCAATCATTACCAAAAAATCAAAGAGGCAGGAATAGAAGATCTTTACAAAAACCAACTGTTCAAAACACTAGGACTATCCAGTTATATCTCGTAGTCCATTAACGGTGAGTAAGAGTTCAACCTGCTTTTTGCCTACTAAGACTTTTTGGGAGAAGCTTGTAAACTTTTTTGAAGTTCTGGACGAGCAAATGAAAAACCCAACACCAAAACTGCCAGAAGTAAAATCAGCCAAAATACTGCGGAATACCCCAAAAGATCCACTAAAACGCCCACAGGTAATACAAGTAAACACCCCACCTGAAACGATATAGTAAATACAAAAGTGGCGTTCCCCGTATGTTTAGGGGTAACCTCGGTAAAAACGATGTTCAATACTGTGTACAAAATACCGTGTCCTAACCCACAAGCCATACCAGCAAACAAAAGCAAAGTAGGAACAGGATAATATGGGAGCAAAAGGACGCTCAAAAAAGAGAAAATATAGCTCAGAAAAGAAAGATAAACAATGCGTCTTCGCCCTAGTTTCTCGGTATGAGGGAGAATAAAAAAGCGTCCAAAAACTGCCAAAATCCCAAATCCCGTAAAAAAGAGAGCACTACGCTCCACCCCTAAATAAATGCAATAACTAGGAATCAAACTCATCAAAGACATCCAAATAATGCCCAAAAGTAAAGTGAGACCCATAGGAGTTTTGTATTCTAAAAATGGAGGTTTATAATCTCTCTCTTGAAGGGTGGCTACTCCAAAAAAAGGAAGTTTTTTCTCCAATGTTTTTGCCCATAGAGTGGTTATAACCCACAAAATAGCCAATAAAACCCCTGAGAGCATTATAAAACTGGGGTTAATATCTACCCCCATGCGGAGAGGATTTAAAAATCCCCAAGTATCCATGGTGATAAAACCGTCTGTCTGTCCGTGTACTCCTATAGGGTAAAGAGTCTCGGTTAAAAACGCCCCCAATAAACTAGAAAGAGAGTACGAGGTGGCAAAGTAGCCAAAAATTTTCATTCTCTGTTCTGGAGCGGTGCGGTCAAACATAATAGCTCCAAGATAAGCGGGGGTAGCGGCGGAGATTCCAAATAAAACACAAAAGAGTAAAATCCAAACAGAACCATTGCTAAAAGTCAACCCTAAAAAAGCCAAAAAAGTTAACCCCGCCCCTATTAAGGACATCTTCTGTTTAGAAATATAATCAGAATGTTTGCGTAATAAAAGCATACACACCACCGTAGTCAGTCTGGCAATATCCAATGCTAAAAGTGTAAAGCCGTTGCTAGCCTGCATTAACTTTAAGCTCTTAGCAAGATAAAATAAACTATAACCTGCTCCACTCGCCGCCATATTGGCAAGGTACATAAGAAAGAAAAATTTGACAAAATCGCCACGAGTGGACATAAAAAGCTCCCATAAAAATTGATAAATCAAGTTATAAACTTAGTTTAAATAAAAAGCAAAGGCAATAAAAACAGGCAAAATACTCTCATTTTATGTAAAAATCTAAAAAAGATTTATCTTTTAAGAGGAGGTTGCAATCCTAAAAGGGTCTTTTGCAAAGGCTTATTAAAAAAAGTTGCCAGTGTATAAACTAAAGTCCCCACTAAAAGCCCCCACAATACGGCTGTATACCCCCACATATCTACAAAAGTTCCTAATGGCATCACCACAATACAACCCATAAAGAAAATAATAAAAAATACAAAAGAAGCGTTCCCCGTATGTTTAGGGGTAACCTCAGTAAAAATAACATTATAGGTGGTAAATAAAACCCCATGACCCAAACCACACAGAAGCCCACTCACAAAAAGAAGCCAAGAAGCGGGATATTCCGTTAAAAAAAGCAAACTCCCTAAAGAAAGACAATAACAAAAAAAACAGGCATAAAGCACATTCCGACGCCCCCATTGTGGCATTTTAGGCAAAATTAGAAATCGACCTAAAACTGCCAAAATGGCAAAACCCGTAAAAAATAAAGAACTGTGTTCTAGATCCAAATATAACGCATAGCCAGGGACCAAACTCATCAAAGACATCCATAAAATCCCCAATAAAAGGGTCATCCCCATAGGGATTTTATAATCCCAAAATCGGGGAATAAAATCTTTATCTTCCTGAGTCACCACCCCATAAAATGGAATTCGTTTCTCACAAGACCGTACCGCAAAATTAGTAATAATCCAAACAATACTCAAGATAACTCCCGTAATCATCATAAAGTTAGGATTAATATCCGTTGCCATATGCAGTGGATTAAAAAATCCCCACATATTCACGCTAGGAAAATCGGCGGGATGGGTCACACCGTGTACGCCTAATGGGTAGAAAAGTTCGGTTAACGAAGCCCCAAATAAACTGGAAAGAGATGCCGATGTAGCAAAATAGCCAAAAATCCGTATACGGTCTTCAGGAGCCGTATGATCTAAAACAATAGCACTCAAATACCCCTGACCCACAATAGTGAATCCATAAAGAAGTGCAAATAAAACAAACCAAACTTTACCTTGGGCAAAAGTTAATCCTGCAAAGGAAATCAAAGTAAAAATAGCCGTTATTAAAGACATTTTCTGTTTGGAAATAGTATCGGAGCGTCGACGGAGTAACCACATCCCCAAAATGGTGATAATTCTTGGTAGTGCCAAAACAATAATGGTAAAGTTAGCCGTAGCGTGCATTAAGGTGAGGCTCTTAGAAAGATAAAAATAGGTATACGCTCCACCTGTTAAACAAAGATTACACACATACATCAAGATAAAAAATAAAATAAAATCAGCACGTTTAGACATAATATTCCCGAAAAATTTATATCAATAAAAGGTATTCGTTCTGGGTATAAAAGTCAAAAAAATCTACACAGAAGGAAGAAATTTCCACTATAAACCATCTGTTCGCAAAAAACCACCAATAACCCTGAAGTTTTTACCACTATATTACCTTTTACCTATCACAAAACACAAGGAGGCCACTTATGGCTTATTATTCTTTCGAATACCCAGAGCGAGATGGCGGTATTACCTCTCAAATGGGGAACATTTTAGACGAGCTTGGAAAAGTATCGGGGGAACACGATATGAAGATCACTTCTTATATGAGGACACCTGAACAACAGGCAGCTATTATGATAAATGATTATACGACACAAAGGATGTGTGATCTGTACAACAACAAAAAATATTGTGAGATTCGTAAAAAGTACAATCAGCTCAAAATCGATGCTACTAAAAACTTAAGTGCTGTAGTCGACCGACACGATGTTTGGTACAAAGATTGAGTCAAAGAAATAGCAGAGCAAGTCAAAAAAGGAAAATTTGATCATGTTCATCTTCACTCTTTAGATATTGCTCCGAGTAAGATTAAAAACCAAGATAACTTTGAGAAATGTTTAGAACAGTTTTTAAAACAGAGAAAAATCTCCAAATATCTCTCACCAAAAAATTCTCCAGATAAGGCTTATCACATCGTTTTTAATAACTAAACTCAAACCATAAAAGTCTCTCTCGCGGCTCAGAGAATAATAAATAATATATTTCTTATTCTTTTGAGCCATACAAGAAATACATTTTTCCCTACTTTTGTTTAATCATCAAAATAATATATATGATCTATACTATAACACAGAGTATAATATATGAGAAGTTTATTGTCTTTTTGAGCCACGGAAAAATATTCCGATAAGATGCCATTAATGGGGATTTTAACAGATTGACACTTCCCTTTCAGCTGGGCTAAAAAAGCACGAGGTTCTTGGAGATCTCCTATTCGTGCTTCCTGAATTTCTCTGGAATAAGGAGCGGGCTCTGGAAAAAAGAGAGCATCGCAATAGTTAAAAGTACCACGATAATGAGTAGGACTAGGAGGAAGATCTGAACTCCCTCTGTCTTGAAGGGGACTACTAGGAAAAGGCTGGCTTAATAATACATCCAGTAATTTTGAATTGGATTCCATATCTTGACGCATATATTCGTTCCAAGCAGGTGTCATTTCACTAAAGGTCTTTTTCCACTTTTTAAAAATCCCTTCTTTTTTCAACTCCTGATACTCTTTGGCAATATCCAAAACCCCATCATAAGATTTTTCTAGGGTGATACTATAACTTGTATTATTGGTGGCAAAAAATAATAAAGAAAGAATGAGTTTTTGGTTGGACTTAATCTCTTCACAGTGGTATTGGTAAACTCTGGAATACTTTTCTAAGCGTAGACCAGCTTGAAATGCCCTAGCATCTGATGTATCCGCACTGGAGTCTAAGTGAGTTGTTCCACTATACCCTGAGTAACAGTCTAGGTGAGCATTGGGGAAAATGCTTTGAAATCGAGCTTTATCCGCCTTATTCCCTACTTTGTATTTTTCTTGCAGCGTTTTATAGCCATCCAAATTATCATCCCAGCTCCGAAACATTGGATTTTGGGCATCGTATACTATTTTTGTGGAACGAAATCCCGCTTCTCTTCTATTGTTTTCTTCTATGAGGGGTAAATTACGGCTGAGCCAACCTGCCATAGTACCAATATTATATTCTTTACCTAGCTCCGGTTCCACCTTGGGATAGGATGGAATTAGTATCGGTTCTTCTTTGGGGGTTTGGGTATTCTCTATGGTTTTTGGGGCTAGTTTTGTTGGAGTTTTGTAGTTTGTACTACTCCAACTGCTCGTTACAGCACATAGTACAATGAATAAGATAATTTTTTTCATCTGAACTTTCCTTATCCTTAAAATATAATAGTGTTATTCCGCTAAGTCCAATTTTTTCTTATTCCTCAAGTTTAACACTATCTGTTCGCAAAAAACCACCAATAACCCTGAAGTTTTTACCACTATATTACCTTTTACCTATCATAAAACATAAGGAGGTCACTTATGGCTTATTGTTCTTTCGAAAACTCGGAGCGGGATAGCGATATTACCTCTCAAATGGGAAACATTTTAAATGAACTCGGCAAGGCGTCGGGTGAAGACCGCATGATGATTACATCTTACTTAAGGACACCTGAACAACAGGCTACCATTATGCTGGATCAATATTCCACACAAAGAATGTGTAATTTGTACAATAATAAAAGATTTTGTGAAATTCGCACCAAATACAACAGAAAAAAAGTAGATACTACGGGAGACCCTACTGCCGAGGTCAACCGACACGATATTTGGTATCAAGATTTACTCAAAGAAATAGCGGAGCAAGTCAAAAAAGGAAAATTTGATCATGTTCATCTTCACTCTTTAGATATTGCTCCCAGCAGCATTAAAAACCAAGATAACTTTGAGAAATGTTTAGAACAGTTTTTAAAACAGAGAAAAATCTCCAAATATCTCTCACCAAAAAATTCTCCAGATAAGGCTTATCACATCGTTTTTAATCAATAAGATCTCCTAAAGATTCTATATCCACAAGGGTAGCCGTCATTTGGCTCAGAGAATAATAAATAATCAGTTTGTTATTCTTTTGAGCCACAGAAAAATATTCTGTAAAGGCATTACGGAACGGCACTAATACCGACTGACATTGCCTTTTCAGATCTGCAAAATAGGCTTGAGGCTTCTCTGGTTCTCCTATTTGGGCTTCCTTGATTTTTTTAGAAAGACCATAAGAATTAGGAAAAAATAACTCATCACAATAATTGGGAGTCCCATAATATCTGTATTCATCGTGTGGATTTGGTATACCAAAATCCACTCTATTTTGTAGCTGATTGTAAGGGAGTGGTTGATTTAATATACTGTCCAGTAGATTCGCATTTTTTTCTCCCTCTTTCAGTTCGGCAAATACTTCGTTCCAGCGTCCTACAACCCCTTCTTCTTTCAACTGCTGGTACTCTTTTTCAATATCTAAAACTCCAGAATAAGGCTTTTCTACGGTTAAGGCATAACCCACATCACCTAAGAGAGTAAATAAAAAAGATAATATCATTTTTTGATTGGATTTTACTTCTTCGCAATGGTATTGGTAATCCCCCCCGTACGACTCGCCTCTCAAAGGGGCGGGGTATTGAGTGAGAAGTCGGGAATGCTGTGTAGAGTTGAGTGTTGTTGTGCCGCTATATCCTTGATAACAATCTAGTACCGCATTGGGGTAAATCTTTTCAAATCGGAGTTTGTCCGTCTCATCTCCTTTTTTTTGTTTTTCTTCCCAAGTTTTGGATCCATCATAAATAGAAACAGAGTTGTCCCAGTTCCAGAACATCGGGCTTTTGGGGTCCACCACTATTTTGG
>NW_027185545.1:0-80241 GCF_040183065.1 Periplaneta americana | reverse complement strand
GCAAAATTTCAAAAAATGGTCATTTTGACCTTCCAAAACAGACTTTTTTCTACACAAGGTGAACGAAGCGGCTCAGAGGCCCGCCCTTTTAACTGTAGTATCCTGGCATCTTCCTTAATAATCACCGTTAAAATCCATCAAATCCGTCGCACTTTCTTTTAGCCTTAATTTTTGGGTACCTAAAATGTTTGAGTCTCTAATTCCGGAAATAATGGCCATACCGAGGAACGGCATGCGGCCCTGTATTCCCCCTTGACTTACTTCTTCCACGATAGCATCAAAATGGCAATCGCGAACACTTTCTGATTTTCGACATTCTTGCCGCAATAACTCCGCAGTACGTGTAGTCACAACAAAGCTGATGAGTGCGTTGAATACAGCTCGTCGAACTCTATCTTCAGTATAAAGGACAACTCTCTATCCCCGCGCGTTTAGACGGGAGAGGCCGGCAAAATTTCAAAAAATGGTCATTTTGACCTTCCAAAACAGACTTTTTTCTACACAAGGTGAACGAAGCGGCTCAGAGGCCCGCCCTTTTAACTGTAGTATCCTGGCATCTTCCTTAATAATCACCGTTAAAATCCATCAAATCCGTCGCACTTTCTTTTAGCCTTAATTTTTGGGTACCTAAAATATTTGAGTCTCTAATTCCGGAAATAATGGCCATACCGAGGAACGGCATGCGGCCCTGTATTCCCCCTTGACTTACTTCTTCCACGATAGCATCAAAATGGCAATCGCGAACACTTTCTGATTTTCGAGAAAAAAAGGGGAAGGGTTTAAACCACCCTTCCGCCGACATTCTTGCCGCAATAACTCCGCAGTACGTGTAGTCACAACAAAGCTGATGAGTGCGTTGAATACAGCTCGTCGAACTCTATCTTCGGAATAAAGGACAACTCTCTATCCCCGCGCGTTTAGACGGGAGAGGCCGGCAAAATTTCAAAAAATGGTCATTTTGACCTTCCAAAACAGACTTTTTTCTACACAAGGAGAACGAAGCGGCTCAGAGGCCCGACCTTTTAACTGTAGCATCCCGGCATCTTCCTTAATAATCACCGCTAAAATCCAGGAAATCCGTCGCACTTTTTTTTTTGCCTTAATTTTTGGGTACCTAAAATATTTGACTCTCTAATTCCGGAAATAATGGCCATACCGAGGAACGGCATGCGGCCCTGTATTCCCCCTTGACTTACTTCTTCCACGATAGCATCAAAATGGCAAACGCTAACACTTTCTGATTTTCGAGAAAAAAAGGGGAAGGGTTTTAAACCACCCTTCCGCCGACATTCTTGCCGCAATAACTCCGCAGTACGTGTAGTCACAACAAAGCTGATGAGTGCGTTGATTACAGCTCGTCGAACTCTATCTTCAGTATAAAGGACAACTCTCTATCCCCGCGCGTTTAGACGGGAGAGGCCGGCAAAATTTCAAAAAATGGTCATTTTGACCTTCCAAAACAGACTTTTTTCTACACAAGGTGAACGAAGCGGCTCAGAGGCCCGCCCTTTTAACTGTAGTATCCTGGCATCTTCCTTAATAATCACCGTTAAAATCCATCAAATCCGTCGCACTTTCTTTTAGCCTTAATTTTTGGGTACCTAAAATATTTGAGTCTCTAATTCCGGAAATAATGGCCATACCGAGGAACGGCATGCGGCCCTGTATTCCCCCTTGACTTACTTCTTCCACGATAGCATCAAAATGGCAATCGCGAACACTTTCTGATTTTCGAGAAAAAAAGGGGAAGGGTTTAAACCACCCTTCCGCCGACATTCTTGCCGCAATAACTCCGCAGTACGTGTAGTCACAACAAAGCTGATGAGTGCGTTGATTACAGCTCGTCGAACTCTATCTTCAGTATAAAGGACAACTCTCTATCCCCGCGCGTTTAGACGGGAGAGGCCGGCAAAATTTCAAAAAATGGTCATTTTGACCTTCCAAAACAGACTTTTTTCTACACAAGGTGAACGAAGCGGCTCAGAGGCCCGCCCTTTTAACTGTAGTATCCTGGCATCTTCCTTAATAATCACCGTTAAAATCCATCAAATCCGTCGCACTTTCTTTTAGCCTTAATTTTTGGGTACCTAAAATATTTGAGTCTCTAATTCCGGAAATAATGGCCATACCGAGGAACGGCATGCGGCCCTGTATTCCCCCTTGACTTACTTCTTCCACGATAGCATCAAAATGGCAATCGCGAACACTTTCTGATTTTCGAGAAAAAAAGGGGAAGGGTTTAAACCACCCTTCCGCCGACATTCTTGCCGCAATAACTCCGCAGTACGTGTAGTCACAACAAAGCTGATGAGTGCGTTGAATACAGCTCGTCGAACTCTATCTTCAGTATAATGGACAACTCTCTATCCCCGCGCGTTTAGACGGGAGAGGCCGGCAAAATTTCAAAAAATGGTCATTTTGACCTTCCAAAACAGACTTTTTTCTACACAAGGTGAACGAAGCGGCTCAGAGGCCCGCCCTTTTAACTGTAGTATCCTGGCATCTTCCTTAATAATCACCGTTAAAATCCATCAAATCCGTCGCACTTTCTTTTAGCCTTAATTTTTGGGTACCTAAAATATTTGAGTCTCTAATTCCGGAAATAATGGCCATACCGAGGAACGGCATGCGGCCCTGTATTCCCCCTTGACTTACTTCTTCCACGATAGCATCAAAATGGCAATCGCGAACACTTTCTGATTTTCGAGAAAAAAAGGGGAAGGGTTTAAACCACCCTTCCGCCGACATTCTTGCCGCAATAACTCCGCAGTACGTGTAGTCACAACAAAGCTGATGAGTGCGTTGAATACAGCTCGTCGAACTCTATCTTCAGTATAAAGGACAACTCTCTATCCCCGCGCGTTTAGACGGGAGAGGCCGGCAAAATTTCAAAAAATGGTCTTTTGACCTTCCAAAACAGACTTTTTTCTACACAAGGTGAACGAAGCGGCTCAGAGGCCCGCCCTTTTAACTGTAGTATCCTGGCATCTTCCTTAATAATCACCGTTAAAATCCATCAAATCCGTCGCACTTTCTTTTAGCCTTAATTTTTGGGTACCTAAAATATTTGAGTCTCTAATTCCGGAAATAATGGCCATACCGAGGAACGGCATGCGGCCCTGTATTCCCCCTTGACTTACTTCTTCCACGATAGCATCAAAATGGCAATCGCGAACACTTTCTGATTTTCGAGAAAAAAAGGGGAAGGGTTTAAACCACCCTTCCGCCGACATTCTTGCCGCAATAACTCCGCAGTACGTGTAGTCACAACAAAGCTGATGAGTGCGTTGAATACAGCTCGTCGAACTCTATCTTCGGTATAAAGGACAACTCTCTATCCCCGCGCGTTTAGACGGGAGAGGCCGGCAAAATTTAAAAAAATGGTCATTTTGACCTTCCAAAACAGACTTTTTTCTACACAAGGAGAACGAAGCGGCTCAGAGGCCCGACCTTTTAACTGTAGCATCCCGGCATCTTCCTTAATAATCACCGCTAAAATCCAGGAAATCCGTCGCACTTTTTTTTTTGCCTTAATTTTTGGGTACCTAAAATATTTGAGTCTCTAATTCCGGAAATAATGGCCATACCGAGGAACGGCATGCGGCCCTGTATTCCCCCTTGACTTACTTCTTCCACGATAGCATCAAAATGGCAAACGCTAACACTTTCTGATTTTCGAGAAAAAAAGGGGAAGGGTTTAAACCACCCTTCCGCCGACATTCTTGCCGCAATAACTCCGCAGTACGTGTAGTCACAACAAAGCTGATGAGTGCGTTGAATACAGCTCGTCGAACTCTATCTTCAGTATAAAGGACAACTCTCTATCCCCGCGCGTTTAGACGGGAGAGGCCGGCAAAATTTCAAAAAATGGTCATATTGACCTTCCAAAACAGACTTTTTTCTACACAAGGTGAACGAAGCGGCTCAGAGGCCCGCCCTTTTAACTGTAGTATCCTGGCATCTTCCTTAATAATCACCGTTAAAATCCATCAAATCCGTCGCACTTTCTTTTAGCCTTAATTTTTGGGTACCTAAAATATTTGAGTCTCTAATTCCGGAAATATTGGCCATACCGAGGAACGGCATGCGGCCCTGTATTCCCCCTTGACTTACTTCTTCCACGATAGCATCAAAATGGCAATCGCGAACACTTTCTGATTTTCGAGAAAAAAAGGGGAAGGGTTTAAACCACCCTTCCGCCGACATTCTTGCCGCAATAACTCCGCAGTACGTGTAGTCACAACAAAGCTGATGAGTGCGTTGAATACAGCTCGTCGAACTCTATCTTCAGTATAATGGACAACTCTCTATCCCCGCGCGTTTAGACGGGAGAGGCCGGCAAAATTTCAAAAAATGGTCATTTTGACCTTCCAAAACAGACTTTTTTCTACACAAGGTGAACGAAGCGGCTCAGAGGCCCGCCCTTTTAACTGTAGTATCCTGGCATCTTCCTTAATAATCACCGTTAAAATCCATCAAATCCGTCGCACTTTCTTTTAGCCTTAATTTTTGGGTACCTAAAATATTTGAGTCTCTAATTCCGGAAATAATGGCCATACCGAGGAACGGCATGCGGCCCTGTATTCCCCCTTGACTTACTTCTTCCACGATAGCATCAAAATGGCAATCGCGAACACTTTCTGATTTTCGAGAAAAAAAGGGGAAGGGTTTAAACCACCCTTCCGCCGACATTCTTGCCGCAATAACTCCGCAGTACGTGTAGTCACAACAAAGCTGATGAGTGCGTTGAATACAGCTCGTCGAACTCTATCTTCAGTATAAAGGACAACTCTCTATCCCCGCGCGTTTAGGCGGGAGAGGCCGGCAAAATTTCAAAAAATGGTCATTTTGACCTTCCAAAACAGACTTTTTTCTACACAAGGTGAACGAAGCGGCTCAGAGGCCCGCCCTTTTAACTGTAGTATCCTGGCATCTTCCTTAATAATCACCGTTAAAATCCATCAAATCCGTCGCACTTTCTTTTAGCCTTAATTTTTGGGTACCTAAAATGTTTGAGTCTCTAATTCCGGAAATAATGGCCATACCGAGGAACGGCATGCGGCCCTGTATTCCCCCTTGACTTACTTCTTCCACGATAGCATCAAAATGGCAATCGCGAACACTTTCTGATTTTCGACATTCTTGCCGCAATAACTCCGCAGTACGTGTAGTCACAACAAAGCTGATTAGTGCGTTGAATACAGCTCGTCGAACTCTATCTTCAGTATAAAGGACAACTCTCTATCCCCGCGCGTTTAGACGGGAGAGGCCGGCAAAATTTCAAAAAATGGTCATTTTGACCTTCCAAAACAGACTTTTTTCTACACAAGGTGAACGAAGCGGCTCAGAGGCCCGCCCTTTTAACTGTAGTATCCTGGCATCTTCCTTAATAATCACCGTTAAAATCCATCAAATCCGTCGCACTTTCTTTTAGCCTTAATTTTTGGGTACCTAAAATATTTGAGTCTCTAATTCCGGAAATAATGGCCATACCGAGGAACGGCATGCGGCCCTGTATTCCCCCTTGACTTACTTCTTCCACGATAGCATCAAAATGGCAATCGCGAACACTTTCTGATTTTCGAGAAAAAAAGGGGAAGGGTTTAAACCACCCTTCCGCCGACATTCTTGCCGCAATAACTCCGCAGTACGTGTAGTCACAACAAAGCTGATGAGTGCGTTGAATACAGCTCGTCGAACTCTATCTTCGGAATAAAGGACAACTCTCTATCCCCGCGCGTTTAGACGGGAGAGGCCGGCAAAATTTCAAAAAATGGTCATTTTGACCTTCCAAAACAGACTTTTTTCTACACAAGGAGAACGAAGCGGCTCAGAGGCCCGACCTTTTAACTGTAGCATCCCGGCATCTTCCTTAATAATCACCGCTAAAATCCAGGAAATCCGTCGCACTTTTTTTTTTGCCTTAATTTTTGGGTACCTAAAATATTTGACTCTCTAATTCCGGAAATAATGGCCATACCGAGGAACGGCATGCGGCCCTGTATTCCCCCTTGACTTACTTCTTCCACGATAGCATCAAAATGGCAAACGCTAACACTTTCTGATTTTCGAGAAAAAAAGGGGAAGGGTTTTAAACCACCCTTCCGCCGACATTCTTGCCGCAATAACTCCGCAGTACGTGTAGTCACAACAAAGCTGATGAGTGCGTTGATTACAGCTCGTCGAACTCTATCTTCAGTATAAAGGACAACTCTCTATCCCCGCGCGTTTAGACGGGAGAGGCCGGCAAAATTTCAAAAAATGGTCATTTTGACCTTCCAAAACAGACTTTTTTCTACACAAGGTGAACGAAGCGGCTCAGAGGCCCGCCCTTTTAACTGTAGTATCCTGGCATCTTCCTTAATAATCACCGTTAAAATCCATCAAATCCGTCGCACTTTCTTTTAGCCTTAATTTTTGGGTACCTAAAATATTTGAGTCTCTAATTCCGGAAATAATGGCCATACCGAGGAACGGCATGCGGCCCTGTATTCCCCCTTGACTTACTTCTTCCACGATAGCATCAAAATGGCAATCGCGAACACTTTCTGATTTTCGAGAAAAAAAGGGGAAGGGTTTAAACCACCCTTCCGCCGACATTCTTGCCGCAATAACTCCGCAGTACGTGTAGTCACAACAAAGCTGATGAGTGCGTTGAATACAGCTCGTCGAACTCTATCTTCAGTATAAAGGACAACTCTCTATCCCCGCGCGTTTAGACGGGAGAGGCCGGCAAAATTTCAAAAAATGGTCATTTTGACCTTCCAAAACAGACTTTTTTCTACACAAGGTGAACGAAGCTGCTCAGAGGCCCGCCCTTTTAACTGTAGTATCCTGGCATCTTCCTTAATAATCACCGTTAAAATCCATCAAATCCGTCGCACTTTCTTTTAGCCTTAATTTTTGGGTACCTAAAATATTTGAGTCTCTAATTCCGGAAATAATGGCCATACCGAGGAACGGCATGCGGCCCTGTATTCCCCCTTGACTTACTTCTTCCACGATAGCATCAAAATGGCAATCGCGAACACTTTCTGATTTTCGAGAAAAAAAGGGGAAGGGTTTAAACCACCCTTCCGCCGACATTCTTGCCGCAATAACTCCGCAGTACGTGTAGTCACAACAAAGCTGATGAGTGCGTTGAATACAGCTCGTCGAACTCTATCTTCAGTATAATGGACAACTCTCTATCCCCGCGCGTTTAGACGGGAGAGGCCGGCAAAATTTCAAAAAATGGTCATTTTGACCTTCCAAAACAGACTTTTTTCTACACAAGGTGAACGAAGCGGCTCAGAGGCCCGCCCTTTTAACTGTAGTATCCTGGCATCTTCCTTAATAATCACCGTTAAAATCCATCAAATCCGTCGCACTTTCTTTTAGCCTTAATTTTTGGGTACCT
This sequence comes from Periplaneta americana, assembly GCF_040183065.1. NCBI lineage: Eukaryota > Metazoa > Arthropoda > Insecta > Blattodea > Blattidae > Periplaneta > Periplaneta americana. The sequence continues at coordinate 72,842 of NW_027185545.1, read as the reverse complement.
AAAATATTTGAGTCTCTAATTCCGGAAATAATGGCCATACCGAGGAACGGCATGCGGCCCTGTATTCCCCCTTGACTTACTTCTTCCACGATAGCATCAAAATGGCAATCGCGAACACTTTCTGATTTTCGAGAAAAAAAGGGGAAGGGTTTAAACCACCCTTCCGCCGACATTCTTGCCGCAATAACTCCGCAGTACGTGTAGTCACAACAAAGCTGATGAGTGCGTTGAATACAGCTCGTCGAACTCTATCTTCAGTATAAAGGACAACTCTCTATCCCCGCGCGTTTAGACGGGAGAGGCCGGCAAAATTTCAAAAAATGGTCTTTTGACCTTCCAAAACAGACTTTTTTCTACACAAGGTGAACGAAGCGGCTCAGAGGCCCGCCCTTTTAACTGTAGTATCCTGGCATCTTCCTTAATAATCACCGTTAAAATCCATCAAATCCGTCGCACTTTCTTTTAGCCTTAATTTTTGGGTACCTAAAATATTTGAGTCTCTAATTCCGGAAATAATGGCCATACCGAGGAACGGCATGCGGCCCTGTATTCCCCCTTGACTTACTTCTTCCACGATAGCATCAAAATGGCAATCGCGAACACTTTCTGATTTTCGAGAAAAAAAGGGGAAGGGTTTAAACCACCCTTCCGCCGACATTCTTGCCGCAATAACTCCGCAGTACGTGTAGTCACAACAAAGCTGATGAGTGCGTTGAATACAGCTCGTCGAACTCTATCTTCGGTATAAAGGACAACTCTCTATCCCCGCGCGTTTAGACGGGAGAGGCCGGCAAAATTTAAAAAAATGGTCATTTTGACCTTCCAAAACAGACTTTTTTCTACACAAGGAGAACGAAGCGGCTCAGAGGCCCGACCTTTTAACTGTAGCATCCCGGCATCTTCCTTAATAATCACCGCTAAAATCCAGGAAATCCGTCGCACTTTTTTTTTTGCCTTAATTTTTGGGTACCTAAAATATTTGAGTCTCTAATTCCGGAAATAATGGCCATACCGAGGAACGGCATGCGGCCCTGTATTCCCCCTTGACTTACTTCTTCCACGATAGCATCAAAATGGCAAACGCTAACACTTTCTGATTTTCGAGAAAAAAAGGGGAAGGGTTTAAACCACCCTTCCGCCGACATTCTTGCCGCAATAACTCCGCAGTACGTGTAGTCACAACAAAGCTGATGAGTGCGTTGAATACAGCTCGTCGAACTCTATCTTCAGTATAAAGGACAACTCTCTATCCCCGCGCGTTTAGACGGGAGAGGCCGGCAAAATTTCAAAAAATGGTCATATTGACCTTCCAAAACAGACTTTTTTCTACACAAGGTGAACGAAGCGGCTCAGAGGCCCGCCCTTTTAACTGTAGTATCCTGGCATCTTCCTTAATAATCACCGTTAAAATCCATCAAATCCGTCGCACTTTCTTTTAGCCTTAATTTTTGGGTACCTAAAATATTTGAGTCTCTAATTCCGGAAATATTGGCCATACCGAGGAACGGCATGCGGCCCTGTATTCCCCCTTGACTTACTTCTTCCACGATAGCATCAAAATGGCAATCGCGAACACTTTCTGATTTTCGAGAAAAAAAGGGGAAGGGTTTAAACCACCCTTCCGCCGACATTCTTGCCGCAATAACTCCGCAGTACGTGTAGTCACAACAAAGCTGATGAGTGCGTTGAATACAGCTCGTCGAACTCTATCTTCAGTATAATGGACAACTCTCTATCCCCGCGCGTTTAGACGGGAGAGGCCGGCAAAATTTCAAAAAATGGTCATTTTGACCTTCCAAAACAGACTTTTTTCTACACAAGGTGAACGAAGCGGCTCAGAGGCCCGCCCTTTTAACTGTAGTATCCTGGCATCTTCCTTAATAATCACCGTTAAAATCCATCAAATCCGTCGCACTTTCTTTTAGCCTTAATTTTTGGGTACCTAAAATATTTGAGTCTCTAATTCCGGAAATAATGGCCATACCGAGGAACGGCATGCGGCCCTGTATTCCCCCTTGACTTACTTCTTCCACGATAGCATCAAAATGGCAATCGCGAACACTTTCTGATTTTCGAGAAAAAAAGGGGAAGGGTTTAAACCACCCTTCCGCCGACATTCTTGCCGCAATAACTCCGCAGTACGTGTAGTCACAACAAAGCTGATGAGTGCGTTGAATACAGCTCGTCGAACTCTATCTTCAGTATAAAGGACAACTCTCTATCCCCGCGCGTTTAGACGGGAGAGGCCGGCAAAATTTCAAAAAATGGTCATTTTGACCTTCCAAAACAGACTTTTTTCTACACAAGGTGAACGAAGCGGCTCAGAGGCCCGCCCTTTTAACTGTAGTATCCTGGCATCTTCCTTAATAATCACCGTTAAAATCCATCAAATCCGTCGCACTTTCTTTTAGCCTTAATTTTTGGGTACCTAAAATATTTGAGTCTCTAATTCCGGAAATAATGGCCATACCGAGGAACGGCATGCGGCCCTGTATTCCCCCTTGACTTACTTCTTCCACGATAGCATCAAAATGGCAATCGCGAACACTTTCTGATTTTCGAGAAAAAAAGGGGAAGGGTTTAAACCACCCTTCCGCCGACATTCTTGCCGCAATAACTCCGCAGTACGTGTAGTCACAACAAAGCTGATGAGTGCGTTGAATACAGCTCGTCGAACTCTATCTTCAGTATAATGGACAACTCTCTATCCCCGCGCGTTTAGACGGGAGAGGCCGGCAAAATTTCAAAAAATGGTCATTTTGACCTTCCAAAACAGACTTTTTTCTACACAAGGTGAACGAAGCGGCTCAGAGGCCCGCCCTTTTAACTGTAGTATCCTGGCATCTTCCTTAATAATCACCGTTAAAATCCATCAAATCCGTCGCACTTTCTTTTAGCCTTAATTTTTGGGTACCTAAAATATTTGAGTCTCTAATTCCGGAAATAATGGCCATACCGAGGAACGGCATGCGGCCCTGTATTCCCCCTTGACTTACTTCTTCCACGATAGCATCAAAATGGCAATCGCGAACACTTTCTGATTTTCGAGAAAAAAAGGGGAAGGGTTTAAACCACCCTTCCGCCGACATTCTTGCCGCAATAACTCCGCAGTACGTGTAGTCACAACAAAGCTGATGAGTGCGTTGAATACAGCTCGTCGAACTCTATCTTCAGTATAAAGGACAACTCTCTATCCCCGCGCGTTTAGACGGGAGAGGCCGGCAAAATTTCAAAAAATGGTCTTTTGACCTTCCAAAACAGACTTTTTTCTACACAAGGTGAACGAAGCGGCTCAGAGGCCCGCCCTTTTAACTGTAGTATCCTGGCATCTTCCTTAATAATCACCGTTAAAATCCATCAAATCCGTCGCACTTTCTTTTAGCCTTAATTTTTGGGTACCTAAAATATTTGAGTCTCTAATTCCGGAAATAATGGCCATACCGAGGAACGGCATGCGGCCCTGTATTCCCCCTTGACTTACTTCTTCCACGATAGCATCAAAATGGCAATCGCGAACACTTTCTGATTTTCGAGAAAAAAAGGGGAAGGGTTTAAACCACCCTTCCGCCGACATTCTTGCCGCAATAACTCCGCAGTACGTGTAGTCACAACAAAGCTGATGAGTGCGTTGAATACAGCTCGTCGAACTCTATCTTCGGTATAAAGGACAACTCTCTATCCCCGCGCGTTTAGACGGGAGAGGCCGGCAAAATTTAAAAAAATGGTCATTTTGACCTTCCAAAACAGACTTTTTTCTACACAAGGAGAACGAAGCGGCTCAGAGGCCCGACCTTTTAACTGTAGCATCCCGGCATCTTCCTTAATAATCACCGCTAAAATCCAGGAAATCCGTCGCACTTTTTTTTTTGCCTTAATTTTTGGGTACCTAAAATATTTGAGTCTCTAATTCCGGAAATAATGGCCATACCGAGGAACGGCATGCGGCCCTGTATTCCCCCTTGACTTACTTCTTCCACGATAGCATCAAAATGGCAAACGCTAACACTTTCTGATTTTCGAGAAAAAAAGGGGAAGGGTTTAAACCACCCTTCCGCCGACATTCTTGCCGCAATAACTCCGCAGTACGTGTAGTCACAACAAAGCTGATGAGTGCGTTGAATACAGCTCGTCGAACTCTATCTTCAGTATAAAGGACAACTCTCTATCCCCGCGCGTTTAGACGGGAGAGGCCGGCAAAATTTCAAAAAATGGTCATATTGACCTTCCAAAACAGACTTTTTTCTACACAAGGTGAACGAAGCGGCTCAGAGGCCCGCCCTTTTAACTGTAGTATCCTGGCATCTTCCTTAATAATCACCGTTAAAATCCATCAAATCCGTCGCACTTTCTTTTAGCCTTAATTTTTGGGTACCTAAAATATTTGAGTCTCTAATTCCGGAAATATTGGCCATACCGAGGAACGGCATGCGGCCCTGTATTCCCCCTTGACTTACTTCTTCCACGATAGCATCAAAATGGCAATCGCGAACACTTTCTGATTTTCGAGAAAAAAAGGGGAAGGGTTTAAACCACCCTTCCGCCGACATTCTTGCCGCAATAACTCCGCAGTACGTGTAGTCACAACAAAGCTGATGAGTGCGTTGAATACAGCTCGTCGAACTCTATCTTCAGTATAATGGACAACTCTCTATCCCCGCGCGTTTAGACGGGAGAGGCCGGCAAAATTTCAAAAAATGGTCATTTTGACCTTCCAAAACAGACTTTTTTCTACACAAGGTGAACGAAGCGGCTCAGAGGCCCGCCCTTTTAACTGTAGTATCCTGGCATCTTCCTTAATAATCACCGTTAAAATCCATCAAATCCGTCGCACTTTCTTTTAGCCTTAATTTTTGGGTACCTAAAATATTTGAGTCTCTAATTCCGGAAATAATGGCCATACCGAGGAACGGCATGCGGCCCTGTATTCCCCCTTGACTTACTTCTTCCACGATAGCATCAAAATGGCAATCGCGAACACTTTCTGATTTTCGAGAAAAAAAGGGGAAGGGTTTAAACCACCCTTCCGCCGACATTCTTGCCGCAATAACTCCGCAGTACGTGTAGTCACAACAAAGCTGATGAGTGCGTTGAATACAGCTCGTCGAACTCTATCTTCAGTATAAAGGACAACTCTCTATCCCCGCGCGTTTAGACGGGAGAGGCCGGCAAAATTTCAAAAAATGGTCATTTTGACCTTCCAAAACAGACTTTTTTCTACACAAGGTGAACGAAGCGGCTCAGAGGCCCGCCCTTTTAACTGTAGTATCCTGGCATCTTCCTTAATAATCACCGTTAAAATCCATCAAATCCGTCGCACTTTCTTTTAGCCTTAATTTTTGGGTACCTAAAATATTTGAGTCTCTAATTCCGGAAATAATGGCCATACCGAGGAACGGCATGCGGCCCTGTATTCCCCCTTGACTTACTTCTTCCACGATAGCATCAAAATGGCAATCGCGAACACTTTCTGATTTTCGAGAAAAAAAGGGGAAGGGTTTAAACCACCCTTCCGCCGACATTCTTGCCGCAATAACTCCGCAGTACGTGTAGTCACAACAAAGCTGATGAGTGCGTTGAATACAGCTCGTCGAACTCTATCTTCAGTATAAAGGACAACTCTCTATCCCCGCGCGTTTAGACGGGAGAGGCCGGCAAAATTTCAAAAAATGGTCATTTTGACCTTCCAAAACAGACTTTTTTCTACACAAGGTGAACGAAGCGGCTCAGAGGCCCGCCCTTTTAACTGTAGTATCCTGGCATCTTCCTTAATAATCACCGTTAAAATCCATCAAATCCGTCGCACTTTCTTTTAGCCTTAATTTTTGGGTACCTAAAATATTTGAGTCTCTAATTCCGGAAATAATGGCCATACCGAGGAACGGCATGCGGCCCTGTATTCCCCCTTGACTTACTTCTTCCACGATAGCATCAAAATGGCAATCGCGAACACTTTCTGATTTTCGACATTCTTGCCGCAATAACTCCGCAGTACGTGTAGTCACAACAAAGCTGATGAGTGCGTTGAATACAGCTCGTCGAACTCTATCTTCAGTATAAAGGACAACTCTCTATCCCCGCGCGTTTAGACGGGAGAGGCCGGCAAAATTTCAAAAAATGGTCATTTTGACCTTCCAAAACAGACTTTTTTCTACACAAGGTGAACGAAGCGGCTCAGAGGCCCGCCCTTTTAACTGTAGTATCCTGGCATCTTCCTTAATAATCACCGTTAAAATCCATCAAATCCGTCGCACTTTCTTTTAGCCTTAATTTTTGGGTACCTAAAATATTTGAGTCTCTAATTCCGGAAATAATGGCCATACCGAGGAACGGCATGCGGCCCTGTATTCCCCCTTGACTTACTTCTTCCACGATAGCATCAAAATGGCAATCGCGAACACTTTCTGATTTTCGAGAAAAAAAGGGGAAGGGTTTAAACCACCCTTCCGCCGACATTCTTGCCGCAATAACTCCGCAGTACGTGTAGTCACAACAAAGCTGATGAGTGCGTTGAATACAGCTCGTCGAACTCTATCTTCGGAATAAAGGACAACTCTCTATCCCCGCGCGTTTAGACGGGAGAGGCCGGCAAAATTTCAAAAAATGGTCATTTTGACCTTCCAAAACAGACTTTTTTCTACACAAGGAGAACGAAGCGGCTCAGAGGCCCGACCTTTTAACTGTAGCATCCCGGCATCTTCCTTAATAATCACCGCTAAAATCCAGGAAATCCGTCGCACTTTTTTTTTTGCCTTAATTTTTGGGTACCTAAAATATTTGACTCTCTAATTCCGGAAATAATGGCCATACCGAGGAACGGCATGCGGCCCTGTATTCCCCCTTGACTTACTTCTTCCACGATAGCATCAAAATGGCAAACGCTAACACTTTCTGATTTTCGAGAAAAAAAGGGGAAGGTAAACCACCCTTCCGCCGACATTCTTGCCGCAATAACTCCGCAGTACGTGTAGTCACAACAAAGCTGATGAGTGCGTTGAATACAGCTCGTCGAACTCTATCTTCAGTATAAAGGACAACTCTCTATCCCCGCGCGTTTAGACGGGAGAGGCCGGCAAAATTTCAAAAAATGGTCATTTTGACCTTCCAAAACAGACTTTTTTCTACACAAGGTGAACGAAGCGGCTCAGAGGCCCGCCCTTTTAACTGTAGTATCCTGGCATCTTCCTTAATAATCACCGTTAAAATCCATCAAATCCGTCGCACTTTCTTTTAGCCTTAATTTTTGGGTACCTAAAATATTTGAGTCTCTAATTCCGGAAATAATGGCCATACCGAGGAACGGCATGCGGCCCTGTATTCCCCCTTGACTTACTTCTTCCACGATAGCATCAAAATGGCAATCGCGAACACTTTCTGATTTTCGAGAAAAAAAAGGGGAAGGGTTTAAACCACCCTTCCGCCGACATTCTTGCCGCAATAACTCCGCAGTACGTGTAGTCACAACAAAGCTGATGAGTGCGTTGAATACAGCTCGTCGAACTCTATCTTCAGTATAATGGACAACTCTCTATCCCCGCGCGTTTAGACGGGAGAGGTCGGCAAAATTTCAAAAAATGGTCATTTTGACCTTCCAAAACAGACTTTTTTCTACACAAGGTGAACGAAGCGGCTCAGAGGCCCGCCCTTTTAACTGTAGTATCCTGGCATCTTCCTTAATAATCACCGTTAAAATCCATCAAATCCGTCGCACTTTCTTTTAGCCTTAATTTTTGGGTACCTAAAATATTTGAGTCTCTAATTCCGGAAATAATGGCCATACCGAGGAACGGCATGCGGCCCTGTATTCCCCCTTGACTTACTTCTTCCACGATAGCATCAAAATGGCAATCGCGAACACTTTCTGATTTTCGAGAAAAAAAGGGGAAGGGTTTAAACCACCCTTCCGCCGACATTCTTGCCGCAATAACTCCGCAGTACGTGTAGTCACAACAAAGCTGATGAGTGCGTTGAATACAGCTCGTCGAACTCTATCTTCAGTATAAAGGACAACTCTCTATCCCCGCGCGTTTAGACGGGAGAGGCCGGCAAAATTTCAAAAAATGGTCATTTTGACCTTCCAAAACAGACTTTTTTCTACACAAGGTGAACGAAGCGGCTCAGAGGCCCGCCCTTTTAACTGTAGTATCCTGGCATCTTCCTTAATAATCACCGTTAAAATCCATCAAATCCGTCGCACTTTCTTTTAGCCTTAATTTTTGGGTACCTAAAATATTTGAGTCTCTAATTCCGGAAATAATGGCCATACCGAGGAACGGCATGCGGCCCTGTATTCCCCCTTGACTTACTTCTTCCACGATAGCATCAAAATGGCAATCGCGAACACTTTCTGATTTTCGAGAAAAAAAGGGGAAGGGTTTAAACCACCCTTCCGCCGACATTCTTGCCGCAATAACTCCGCAGTACGTGTAGTCACAACAAAGCTGATGAGTGCGTTGAATACAGCTCGTCGAACTCTATCTTCAGTATAAAGGACAACTCTCTATCCCCGCGCGTTTAGACGGGAGAGGCCGGCAAAATTTCAAAAAATGGTCATTTTGACCTTCCAAAACAGACTTTTTTCTACACAAGGAGAACGAAGCGGCTCAGAGGCCCGACCTTTTAACTGTAGCATCCCGGCATCTTCCTTAATAATCACCGCTAAAATCCAGGAAATCCGTCGCACTTTTTTTTTGCCTTAATTTTTGGGTACCTAAAATATTTGACTCTCTAATTCCGGAAATAATGGCCATACCGAGGAACGGCATGCGGCCCTGTATTCCCCCTTGACTTACTTCTTCCACGATAGCATCAAAATGGCAAACGCTAACACTTTCTGATTTTCGAGAAAAAAAAGGGGAAGGGTTTAAACCACCCTTCCGCCGACATTCTTGCCGCAATAACTCCGCAGTACGTGTAGTCACAACAAAGCTGATGAGTGCGTTGAATACAGCTCGTCGAACTCTATCTTCAGTATAAAGGACAACTCTCTATCCCCGCGCGTTTAGACGGGAGAGGCCGGCAAAATTTCAAAAAATGGTCATTTTGACCTTCCAAAACAGACTTTTTTCTACACAAGGAGAACGAAGCGGCTCAGAGGCCCGACCTTTTAACTGTAGCATCCCGGCATCTTCCTTAATAATCACCGCTAAAATCCAGGAAATCCGTCGCACTTTTTTTTTTGCCTTAATTTTTGGGTACCTAAAATATTTGACTCTCTAATTCCGGAAATAATGGCCATACCGAGGAACGGCATGCGGCCCTGTATTCCCCCTTGACTTACTTCTTCCACGATAGCATCAAAATGGCAAACGCTAACACTTTCTGATTTTCGAGAAAAAAAGGGGAAGGGTTTAAACCACCCTTCCGCCGACATTCTTGCCGCAATAACTCCGCAGTACGTGTAGTCACAACAAAGCTGATGAGTGCGTTGAATACAGCTCGTCGAACTCTATCTTCAGTATAAAGGACAACTCTCTATCCCCGCGCGTTTAGACGGGAGAGGCCGGCAAAATTTCAAAAAATGGTCATTTTGACCTTCCAAAACAGACTTTTTTCTACACAAGGTGAACGAAGCGGCTCAGAGGCCCGCCCTTTTAACTGTAGTATCCTGGCATCTTCCTTAATAATCACCGTTAAAATCCATCAAATCCGTCGCACTTTCTTTTAGCCTTAATTTTTGGGTACCTAAAATATTTGAGTCTCTAATTCCGGAAATAATGGCCATACCGAGGAACGGCATGCGGCCCTGTATTCCCCCTTGACTTACTTCTTCCACGATAGCATCAAAATGGCAATCGCGAACACTTTCTGATTTTCGAGAAAAAAAGGGGAAGGGTTTAAACCACCCTTCCGCCGACATTCTTGCCGCAATAACTCCGCAGTACGTGTAGTCACAACAAAGCTGATGAGTGCGTTGAATACAGCTCGTCGAACTCTATCTTCAGTATAAAGGACAACTCTCTATCCCCGCGCGTTTAGACGGGAGAGGCCGGCAAAATTTCAAAAAATGGTCATTTTGACCTTCCAAAACAGACTTTTTTCTACACAAGGTGAACGAAGCGGCTCAGAGGCCCGCCCTTTTAACTGTAGTATCCTGGCATCTTCCTTAATAATCACCGTTAAAATCCATCAAATCCGTCGCACTTTCTTTTAGCCTTAATTTTTGGGTACCTAAAATATTTGAGTCTCTAATTCCGGAAATAATGGCCATACCGAGGAACGGCATGCGGCCCTGTATTCCCCCTTGACTTACTTCTTCCACGATAGCATCAAAATGGCAATCGCGAACACTTTCTGATTTTCGAGAAAAAAAGGGGAAGGGTTTAAACCACCCTTCCGCCGACATTCTTGCCGCAATAACTCCGCAGTACGTGTAGTCACAACAAAGCTGATGAGTGCGTTGAATACAGCTCGTCGAACTCTATCTTCAGTATAATGGACAACTCTCTATCCCCGCGCGTTTAGACGGGAGAGGCCGGCAAAATTTCAAAAAATGGTCATTTTGACCTTCCAAAACAGACTTTTTTCTACACAAGGTGAACGAAGCGGCTCAGAGGCCCGCCCTTTTAACTGTAGTATCCTGGCATCTTCCTTAATAATCACCGTTAAAATCCATCAAATCCGTCGCACTTTCTTTTAGCCTTAATTTTTGGGTACCTAAAATATTTGAGTCTCTAATTCCGGAAATAATGGCCATACCGAGGAACGGCATGCGGCCCTGTATTCCCCCTTGACTTACTTCTTCCACGATAGCATCAAAATGGCAATCGCGAACACTTTCTGATTTTCGAGAAAAAAAGGGGAAGGGTTTAAACCACCCTTCCGCCGACATTCTTGCCGCAATAACTCCGCAGTACGTGTAGTCACAACAAAGCTGATGAGTGCGTTGAATACAGCTCGTCGAACTCTATCTTCAGTATAAAGGACAACTCTCTATCCCCGCGCGTTTAGACGGGAGAGGCCGGCAAAATTTCAAAAAATGGTCATTTTGACCTTCCAAAACAGACTTTTTTCTACACAAGGTGAACGAAGCGGCTCAGAGGCCCGCCCTTTTAACTGTAGTATCCTGGCATCTTCCTTAATAATCACCGTTAAAATCCATCAAATCCGTCGCACTTTCTTTTAGCCTTAATTTTTGGGTACCTAAAATATTTGAGTCTCTAATTCCGGAAATAATGGCCATACCGAGGAACGGCATGCGGCCCTGTATTCCCCCTTGACTTACTTCTTCCACGATAGCATCAAAATGGCAATCGCGAACACTTTCTGATTTTCGAGAAAAAAAGGGGAAGGGTTACCACCCTTCCGCCGACATTCTTGCCGCAATAACTCCGCAGTACGTGTAGTCACAACAAAGCTGATGAGTGCGTTGAATACAGCTCGTCGAACTCTATCTTCAGTATAAAGGACAACTCTCTATCCCCGCGCGTTTAGACGGGAGAGGCCGGCAAAATTTCAAAAAATGGTCATTTTGACCTTCCAAAACAGACTTTTTTCTACACAAGGTGAACGAAGCGGCTCAGAGGCCCGCCCTTTTAACTGTAGTATCCTGGCATCTTCCTTAATAATCACCGTTAAAATCCATCAAATCCGTCGCACTTTCTTTTAGCCTTAATTTTTGGGTACCTAAAATATTTGAGTCTCTAATTCCGGAAATAATGGCCATACCGAGGAACGGCATGCGGCCCTGTATTCCCCCTTGACTTACTTCTTCCACGATAGCATCAAAATGGCAATCGCGAACACTTTCTGATTTTCGAGAAAAAAAGGGGAAGGGTTTAAACCACCCTTCCGCCGACATTCTTGCCGCAATAACTCCGCAGTACGTGTAGTCACAACAAAGCTGATGAGTGCGTTGAATACAGCTCGTCGAACTCTATCTTCGGAATAAAGGACAACTCTCTATCCCCGCGCGTTTAGACGGGAGAGGCCGGCAAAATTTCAAAAAATGGTCATTTTGACCTTCCAAATCAGACTTTTTTCTACACAAGGAGAACGAAGCGGCTCAGAGGCCCGACCTTTTAACTGTAGCATCCCGGCATCTTCCTTAATAATCACCGCTATAATCGAGGAAATCCGTCGCACTTTTTTTTTGCCTTAATTTTTGGGTACCTAAAATATTTGAGTCTCTAATTCCGGAAATAATGGCCATACCGAGGAACGGCATGCGGCCCTGTATTCCCCCTTGACTTACTTCTTCCACGATAGCATCAAAATGGCAATCGCGAACACTTTCTGATTTTCGAGAAAAAAAGGGGAAGGGTTTAAACCACCCTTCCGCCGACATTCTTGCCGCAATAACTCCGCAGTACGTGTAGTCACAACAAAGCTGATGAGTGCGTTGAATACAGCTCGTCGAACTCTATCTTCAGTATAAAGGACAACTCTCTATCCCCGCGCGTTTAGACGGGAGAGGCCGGCAAAATTTCAAAAAATGGTCATTTTGACCTTCCAAAACAGACTTTTTTCTACACAAGGAGAACGAAGCGGCTCAGAGGCCCGACCTTTTAACTGTAGCATCCCGGCAGCTTCCTTCATAATCACCGCTAAAATCCAGGAAATCCGTCGCACTTTTTTTTTGCCTTAATTTTTGGGTACCTAAAATATTTGAGTCTCTAATTCCGGAAATAATGGCCATACCGAGGAACGGCATGCGGCCCTGTATTCCCCCTTGACTTACTTCTTCCACGATAGCATCAAAATGGCAATCGCGAACACTTTCTGATTTTCGAAAAAAAAAGGGGAAGGGTTTAAACCACCCTTCCGCCGACATACTTGCCGCAATAACTCCGCAGTACGTGTAGTCACAACAAAGCTGATGAGTGCGTTGAATACAGCTCGTCGAACTCTATCTTCGGTATAAAGGACAACTCTCTATCCCCGCGCGTTTAGACGGGAGAGGCCGGCAAAAGTTCAAAAAATGGTTATTTTGACCTTCCAAAACAGACTTTTTTCTACACAAGGAGAACGAAGCGGCTCAGAGGCCCGACCTTTTAACTGTAGCATCCCGGCATCTTCCTTAATAATCACCGCTATAATCGAGGAAATCCGTCGCACTTTTTTTTGCCTTAATTTTTGGGTACCTAAAATATTTGAGTCTCTAATTCCGGAAATAATGGCCATACCGAGGAACGGCATGCGGCCCTGTATTCCCCCTTGACTTACTTCTTCCACGATAGCATCAAAATGGCAATCGCGAACACTTTCTGATTTTCGAGAAAAAAAGGGGAAGGGTTTAAACCACCCTTCCGCCGACATTCTTGCCGCAATAACTCCGCAGTACGTGTAGTCACAACAAAGCTGATGAGTGCGTTGAATACAGCTCGTCGAACTCTATCTTCAGTATAAAGGACAACTCTCTATCCCCTCGCGTTTAGACGGGAGAGGCCGGCAAAATTTCAAAAAATGGTCATTTTGACCTTCCAAAACAGACTTTTTTCTACACAAGGAGAACGAAGCGCCTCAGAGGCCCGACCTTTTAACTGTAGCATCCCGGCATCTTCCTTAATAATCACCGCTAAAATCCAGGAAATCCGTCGCACTTTTTTTTTTTGCCTTAATTTTTGGGTACCTAAAATATTTGACTCTCTAATTCCGGAAATAATGGCCATACCGAGGAACGGCATGCGGCCCTGTATTCCCCCTTGACTTACTTCTTCCACGATAGCATCAAAATGGCCAACGCTAACACTTTCTGATTTTCGAGAAAAAAAAAGGGGAAGGGTTTAAACCACCCTTCCGCCGACATTCTTGCCGCAATAACTCCGCAGTACGTGTAGTCACAACAAAGCTGATGAGTGCGTTGAATACAGCTCGTCGAACTCTATCTTCAGTATAAAGGACAACTCTCTATCCCCGCGCGTTTAGACGGGAGAGGCCGGCAAAATTTCAAAAAATGGTCATTTTGACCTTCCAAAACAGACTTTTTTCTACACAAGGTGAACGAAGCGGCTCAGAGGCCCGCCCTTTTAACTGTAGTATCCTGGCATCTTCCTTAATAATCACCGTTAAAATCCATCAAATCCGTCGCACTTTCTTTTAGCCTTAATTTTTGGGTACCTAAAATATTTGAGTCTCTAATTCCGGAAATAATGGCCATACCGAGGAACGGCATGCGGCCCTGTATTCCCCCTTGACTTACTTCTTCCACGATAGCATCAAAATGGCAATCGCGAACACTTTCTGATTTTCGAGAAAAAAAGGGGAAGGGTTTAAACCACCCTTCCGCCGACATTCTTGCCGCAATAACTCCGCAGTACGTGTAGTCACAACAAAGCTGATGAGTGCGTTGAATACAGCTCGTCGAACTCTATCTTCAGTATAAAGGACAACTTTCAATCCCCGCGCGTTTAGACGGGAGAGGCCGGCAAAATTTCAAAAAATGGTCATTTTGACCTTCCAAAACAGACTTTTTTCTACACAAGGAGAACGAAGCGGCTCAGAGGCCCGACCTTTTAACTGTAGCATCCCGGCATCTTCCTTAATAATCACCGCTAAAATCCAGGAAATCCGTCGCACTTTTTTTTTGCCTTAATTTTTGGGTACCTAAAATATTTGAGTCTCTAATTCCGGAAATAATGGCCATACCGAGGAACGGCATGCCGCCCTGTATTCCCCCTTGACTTACTTCTTACACGATAGCATCAAAATGGCAATCGGGAACACTTTCTGATTTTCGAGAAAAAAAGGGGAAGGGTTTAAACCACCCTTCCGCCGACATTCTTGCCGCAATAACTCCGCAGTACGTGTAGTCACAACAAAGCTGATGAGTGCGTTGAATACAGCTCGTCGAACTCTATCTTCAGTATAAAGGACAACTCTCTATCCCCGCGCGTTTAGACGGGAGAGGCCGGCAAAATTTCAAAAAATGGTCATTTTGACCTTCCAAAACAGACTTTTTTCTACACAAGGAGAACGAAGCGGCTCAGAGGCCCGACCTTTTAACTGTAGCATCCCGGCATCTTCCTTAATAATCACCGCTAAAATCCAGGAAATCCGTCGCACTTTTTTTTTTGCCTTAATTTTTGGGTACCTAAAATATTTGAGTCTCTAATTCCGGAAATAATGGCCATACCGAGGAACGGCATGCGGCCCTGTATTCCCCCTTGACTTACTTCTTCCACGATAGCATCAAAATGGCAAACGCTAACACTTTCTGATTTTCGAGAAAAAAAGGGGAAGGGTTTAAACCACCCTTCCGCCGACATTCTTGCCGCAATAACTCCGCAGTACGTGTAGTCACAACAAAGCTGATGAGTGCGTTGAATACAGCTCGTCGAACTCTATCTTCAGTATAAAGGACAACTCTCTATCCCCGCGCGTTTAGACGGGAGAGGCCGGCAAAATTTCAAAAAATGGTCATATTGACCTTCCAAAACAGACTTTTTTCTACACAAGGTGAACGAAGCGGCTCAGAGGCCCGCCCTTTTAACTGTAGTATCCTGGCATCTTCCTTAATAATCACCGTTAAAATCCATCAAATCCGTCGCACTTTCTTTTAGCCTTAATTTTTGGGTACCTAAAATATTTGAGTCTCTAATTCCGGAAATATTGGCCATACCGAGGAACGGCATGCGGCCCTGTATTCCCCCTTGACTTACTTCTTCCACGATAGCATCAAAATGGCAATCGCGAACACTTTCTGATTTTCGAGAAAAAAAGGGGAAGGGTTTAAACCACCCTTCCGCCGACATTCTTGCCGCAATAACTCCGCAGTACGTGTAGTCACAACAAAGCTGATGAGTGCGTTGAATACAGCTCGTCGAACTCTATCTTCAGTATAATGGACAACTCTCTATCCCCGCGCGTTTAGACGGGAGAGGCCGGCAAAATTTCAAAAAATGGTCATTTTGACCTTCCAAAACAGACTTTTTTCTACACAAGGTGAACGAAGCGGCTCAGAGGCCCGCCCTTTTAACTGTAGTATCCTGGCATCTTCCTTAATAATCACCGTTAAAATCCATCAAATCCGTCGCACTTTCTTTTAGCCTTAATTTTTGGGTACCTAAAATATTTGAGTCTCTAATTCCGGAAATAATGGCCATACCGAGGAACGGCATGCGGCCCTGTATTCCCCCTTGACTTACTTCTTCCACGATAGCATCAAAATGGCAATCGCGAACACTTTCTGATTTTCGAGAAAAAAAGGGGAAGGGTTTAAACCACCCTTCCGCCGACATTCTTGCCGCAATAACTCCGCAGTACGTGTAGTCACAACAAAGCTGATGAGTGCGTTGAATACAGCTCGTCGAACTCTATCTTCAGTATAAAGGACAACTCTCTATCCCCGCGCGTTTAGACGGGAGAGGCCGGCAAAATTTCAAAAAATGGTCATTTTGACCTTCCAAAACAGACTTTTTTCTACACAAGGTGAACGAAGCGGCTCAGAGGCCCGCCCTTTTAACTGTAGTATCCTGGCATCTTCCTTAATAATCACCGTTAAAATCCATCAAATCCGTCGCACTTTCTTTTAGCCTTAATTTTTGGGTACCTAAAATATTTGAGTCTCTAATTCCGGAAATAATGGCCATACCGAGGAACGGCATGCGGCCCTGTATTCCCCCTTGACTTACTTCTTCCACGATAGCATCAAAATGGCAATCGCGAACACTTTCTGATTTTCGAGAAAAAAAGGGGAAGGGTTTAAACCACCCTTCCGCCGACATTCTTGCCGCAATAACTCCGCAGTACGTGTAGTCACAACAAAGCTGATGAGTGCGTTGAATACAGCTCGTCGAACTCTATCTTCAGTATAAAGGACAACTCTCTATCCCCGCGCGTTTAGACGGGAGAGGCCGGCAAAATTTCAAAAAATGGTCATTTTGACCTTCCAAAACAGACTTTTTTCTACACAAGGTGAACGAAGCGGCTCAGAGGCCCGCCCTTTTAACTGTAGTATCCAGGCATCTTCCTTAATAATCACCGTTAAAATCCATCAAATCCGTCGCACTTTCTTTTAGCCTTAATTTTTGGGTACCTAAAATATTTGAGTCTCTAATTCCGGAAATAATGGCCATACCGAGGAACGGCATGCGGCCCTGTATTCCCCCTTGACTTACTTCTTCCACGATAGCATCAAAATGGCAATCGCGAACACTTTCTGATTTTCGAGAAAAAAAGGGGAAGGGTTTAAACCACCCTTCCGCCGACATTCTTGCCGCAATAACTCCGCAGTACGTGTAGTCACAACAAAGCTGATGAGTGCGTTGAATACAGCTCGTCGAACTCTATCTTCAGTATAAAGGACAACTCTCTATCCCCTCGCGTTTAGACGGGAGAGGCCGGCAAAATTTCAAAAAATGGTCATTTTGACCTTCCAAAACAGACTTTTTTCTACACAAGGAGAACGAAGCGCCTCAGAGGCCCGACCTTTTAACTGTAGCATCCCGGCATCTTCCTTAATAATCACCGCTAAAATCCAGGAAATCCGTCGCACTTTTTTTTTTTGCCTTAATTTTTGGGTACCTAAAATATTTGACTCTCTAATTCCGGAAATAATGGCCATACCGAGGAACGGCATGCGGCCCTGTATTCCCCCTTGACTTACTTCTTCCACGATAGCATCAAAATGGCCAACGCTAACACTTTCTGATTTTCGAGAAAAAAAAAGGGGAAGGGTTTAAACCACCCTTCCGCCGACATTCTTGCCGCAATAACTCCGCAGTACGTGTAGTCACAACAAAGCTGATGAGTGCGTTGAATACAGCTCGTCGAACTCTATCTTCAGTATAAAGGACAACTCTCTATCCCCGCGCGTTTAGACGGGAGAGGCCGGCAAAATTTCAAAAAATGGTCATTTTGACCTTCCAAAACAGACTTTTTTCTACACAAGGTGAACGAAGCGGCTCAGAGGCCCGCCCTTTTAACTGTAGTATCCTGGCATCTTCCTTAATAATCACCGTTAAAATCCATCAAATCCGTCGCACTTTCTTTTAGCCTTAATTTTTGGGTACCTAAAATATTTGAGTCTCTAATTCCGGAAATAATGGCCATACCGAGGAACGGCATGCGGCCCTGTATTCCCCCTTGACTTACTTCTTCCACGATAGCATCAAAATGGCAATCGCGAACACTTTCTGATTTTCGAGAAAAAAAGGGGAAGGGTTTAAACCACCCTTCCGCCGACATTCTTGCCGCAATAACTCCGCAGTACGTGTAGTCACAACAAAGCTGATGAGTGCGTTGAATACAGCTCGTCGAACTCTATCTTCAGTATAAAGGACAACTTTCAATCCCCGCGCGTTTAGACGGGAGAGGCCGGCAAAATTTCAAAAAATGGTCATTTTGACCTTCCAAAACAGACTTTTTGCTACACAAGGAGAACGAAGCGGCTCAGAGGCCCGACCTTTTAACTGTAGCATCCCGGCATCTTCCTTAATAATCACCGCTAAAATCCAGGAAATCCGTCGCACTTTTTTTTTGCCTTAATTTTTGGGTACCTAAAATATTTGAGTCTCTAATTCCGGAAATAATGGCCATACCGAGGAACGGCATGCCGCCCTGTATTCCCCCTTGACTTACTTCTTACACGATAGCATCAAAATGGCAATCGGGAACACTTTCTGATTTTCGAGAAAAAAAGGGGAAGGGTTTAAACCACCCTTCCGCCGACATTCTTGCCGCAATAACTCCGCAGTACGTGTAGTCACAACAAAGCTGATGAGTGCGTTGAATACAGCTCGTCGAACTCTATCTTCAGTATAAAGGACAACTCTCTATCCCCGCGCGTTTAGACGGGAGAGGCCGGCAAAATTTCAAAAAATGGTCATTTTGACCTTCCAAAACAGACTTTTTTCTACACAAGGAGAACGAAGCGGCTCAGAGGCCCGACCTTTTAACTGTAGCATCCCGGCATCTTCCTTAATAATCACCGCTAAAATCCAGGAAATCCGTCGCACTTTTTTTTTTGCCTTAATTTTTGGGTACCTAAAATATTTGAGTCTCTAATTCCGGAAATAATGGCCATACCGAGGAACGGCATGCGGCCCTGTATTCCCCCTTGACTTACTTCTTCCACGATAGCATCAAAATGGCAAACGCTAACACTTTCTGATTTTCGAGAAAAAAAGGGGAAGGGTTTAAACCACCCTTCCGCCGACATTCTTGCCGCAATAACTCCGCAGTACGTGTAGTCACAACAAAGCTGATGAGTGCGTTGAATACAGCTCGTCGAACTCTATCTTCAGTATAAAGGACAACTCTCTATCCCCGCGCGTTTAGACGGGAGAGGCCGGCAAAATTTCAAAAAATGGTCATATTGACCTTCCAAAACAGACTTTTTTCTACACAAGGTGAACGAAGCGGCTCAGAGGCCCGCCCTTTTAACTGTAGTATCCTGGCATCTTCCTTAATAATCACCGTTAAAATCCATCAAATCCGTCGCACTTTCTTTTAGCCTTAATTTTTGGGTACCTAAAATATTTGAGTCTCTAATTCCGGAAATATTGGCCATACCGAGGAACGGCATGCGGCCCTGTATTCCCCCTTGACTTACTTCTTCCACGATAGCATCAAAATGGCAATCGCGAACACTTTCTGATTTTCGAGAAAAAAAGGGGAAGGGTTTAAACCACCCTTCCGCCGACATTCTTGCCGCAATAACTCCGCAGTACGTGTAGTCACAACAAAGCTGATGAGTGCGTTGAATACAGCTCGTCGAACTCTATCTTCAGTATAATGGACAACTCTCTATCCCCGCGCGTTTAGACGGGAGAGGCCGGCAAAATTTCAAAAAATGGTCATTTTGACCTTCCAAAACAGACTTTTTTCTACACAAGGTGAACGAAGCGGCTCAGAGGCCCGCCCTTTTAACTGTAGTATCCTGGCATCTTCCTTAATAATCACCGTTAAAATCCATCAAATCCGTCGCACTTTCTTTTAGCCTTAATTTTTGGGTACCTAAAATATTTGAGTCTCTAATTCCGGAAATAATGGCCATACCGAGGAACGGCATGCGGCCCTGTATTCCCCCTTGACTTACTTCTTCCACGATAGCATCAAAATGGCAATCGCGAACACTTTCTGATTTTCGAGAAAAAAAGGGGAAGGGTTTAAACCACCCTTCCGCCGACATTCTTGCCGCAATAACTCCGCAGTACGTGTAGTCACAACAAAGCTGATGAGTGCGTTGAATACAGCTCGTCGAACTCTATCTTCAGTATAAAGGACAACTCTCTATCCCCGCGCGTTTAGACGGGAGAGGCCGGCAAAATTTCAAAAAATGGTCATTTTGACCTTCCAAAACAGACTTTTTTCTACACAAGGTGAACGAAGCGGCTCAGAGGCCCGCCCTTTTAACTGTAGTATCCTGGCATCTTCCTTAATAATCACCGTTAAAATCCATCAAATCCGTCGCACTTTCTTTTAGCCTTAATTTTTGGGTACCTAAAATATTTGAGTCTCTAATTCCGGAAATAATGGCCATACCGAGGAACGGCATGCGGCCCTGTATTCCCCCTTGACTTACTTCTTCCACGATAGCATCAAAATGGCAATCGCGAACACTTTCTGATTTTCGAGAAAAAAAGGGGAAGGGTTTAAACCACCCTTCCGCCGACATTCTTGCCGCAATAACTCCGCAGTACGTGTAGTCACAACAAAGCTGATGAGTGCGTTGAATACAGCTCGTCGAACTCTATCTTCAGTATAAAGGACAACTCTCTATCCCCGCGCGTTTAGACGGGAGAGGCCGGCAAAATTTCAAAAAATGGTCATTTTGACCTTCCAAAACAGACTTTTTTCTACACAAGGTGAACGAAGCGGCTCAGAGGCCCGCCCTTTTAACTGTAGTATCCAGGCATCTTCCTTAATAATCACCGTTAAAATCCATCAAATCCGTCGCACTTTCTTTTAGCCTTAATTTTTGGGTACCTAAAATATTTGAGTCTCTAATTCCGGAAATATTGGCCATACCGAGGAACGGCATGCGGCCCTGTATTCCCCCTTGACTTACTTCTTCCACGATAGCATCAAAATGGCAATCGCGAACACTTTCTGATTTTCGAGAAAAAAAGGGGAAGGGTTTAAACCACCCTTCCGCCGACATTCTTGCCGCAATAACTCCGCAGTACGTGTAGTCACAACAAAGCTGATGAGTGCGTTGAATACAGCTCGTCGAACTCTATCTTCAGTATAATGGACAACTCTCTATCCCCGCGCGTTTAGACGGGAGAGGCCGGCAAAATTTCAAAAAATGGTCATTTTGACCTTCCAAAACAGACTTTTTTCTACACAAGGTGAACGAAGCGGCTCAGAGGCCCGCCCTTTTAACTGTAGTATCCTGGCATCTTCCTTAATAATCACCGTTAAAATCCATCAAATCCGTCGCACTTTCTTTTAGCCTTAATTTTTGGGTACCTAAAATATTTGAGTCTCTAATTCCGGAAATAATGGCCATACCGAGGAACGGCATGCGGCCCTGTATTCCCCCTTGACTTACTTCTTCCACGATAGCATCAAAATGGCAATCGCGAACACTTTCTGATTTTCGAGAAAAAAAGGGGAAGGGTTTAAACCACCCTTCCGCCGACATTCTTGCCGCAATAACTCCGCAGTACGTGTAGTCACAACAAAGCTGATGAGTGCGTTGAATACAGCTCGTCGAACTCTATCTTCAGTATAAAGGACAACTCTCTATCCCCGCGCGTTTAGACGGGAGAGGCCGGCAAAATTTCAAAAAATGGTCATTTTGACCTTCCAAAACAGACTTTTTTCTACACAAGGTGAACGAAGCGGCTCAGAGGCCCGCCCTTTTAACTGTAGTATCCTGGCATCTTCCTTAATAATCACCGTTAAAATCCATCAAATCCGTCGCACTTTCTTTTAGCCTTAATTTTTGGGTACCTAAAATATTTGAGTCTCTAATTCCGGAAATAATGGCCATACCGAGGAACGGCATGCGGCCCTGTATTCCCCCTTGACTTACTTCTTCCACGATAGCATCAAAATGGCAATCGCGAACACTTTCTGATTTTCGAGAAAAAAAGGGGAAGGGTTTAAACCACCCTTCCGCCGACATTCTTGCCGCAATAACTCCGCAGTACGTGTAGTCACAACAAAGCTGATGAGTGCGTTGAATACAGCTCGTCGAACTCTATCTTCAGTATAAAGGACAACTCTCTATCCCCGCGCGTTTAGACGGGAGAGGCCGGCAAAATTTCAAAAAATGGTCATTTTGACCTTCCAAAACAGACTTTTTTCTACACAAGGTGAACGAAGCGGCTCAGAGGCCCGCCCTTTTAACTGTAGTATCCTGGCATCTTCCTTAATAATCACCGTTAAAATCCATCAAATCCGTCGCACTTTCTTTTAGCCTTAATTTTTGGGTACCTAAAATATTTGAGTCTCTAATTCCGGAAATAATGGCCATACCGAGGAACGGCATGCGGCCCTGTATTCCCCCTTGACTTACTTCTTCCACGATAGCATCAAAATGGCAATCGCGAACACTTTCTGATTTTCGACATTCTTGCCGCAATAACTCCGCAGTACGTGTAGTCACAACAAAGCTGATGAGTGCGTTGAATACAGCTCGTCGAACTCTGTCTTCAGTATAAAGGACAACTCTCTATCCCCGCGCGTTTAGACGGGAGAGGCCGGCAAAATTTCAAAAAATGGTCATTTTGACCTTCCAAAACAGACTTTTTTCTACACAAGGTGAACGAAGCGGCTCAGAGGCCCGCCCTTTTAACTGTAGTATCCTGGCATCTTCCTTAATAATCACCGTTAAAATCCATCAAATCCGTCGCACTTTCTTTTAGCCTTAATTTTTGGGTACCTAAAATATTTGAGTCTCTAATTCCGGAAATAATGGCCATACCGAGGAACGGCATGCGGCCCTGTATTCCCCCTTGACTTACTTCTTCCACGATAGCATCAAAATGGCAATCGCGAACACTTTCTGATTTTCGAGAAAAAAAGGGGAAGGGTTTAAACCACCCTTCCGCCGACATTCTTGCCGCAATAACTCCGCAGTACGTGTAGTCACAACAAAGCTGATGAGTGCGTTGAATACAGCTCGTCGAACTCTATCTTCGGAATAAAGGACAACTCTCTATCCCCGCGCGTTTAGACGGGAGAGGCCGGCAAAATTTCAAAAAATGGTCATTTTGACCTTCCAAAACAGACTTTTTTCTACACAAGGAGAACGAAGCGGCTCAGAGGCCCGACCTTTTAACTGTAGCATCCCGGCATCTTCCTTAATAATCACCGCTAAAATCCAGGAAATCCGTCGCACTTTTTTTTTTGCCTTAATTTTTGGGTACCTAAAATATTTGACTCTCTAATTCCGGAAATAATGGCCATACCGAGGAACGGCATGCGGCCCTGTATTCCCCCTTGACTTACTTCTTCCACGATAGCATCAAAATGGCAAACGCTAACACTTTCTGATTTTCGAGAAAAAAAGGGGAAGGGTTTAAACCACCCTTCCGCCGACATTCTTGCCGCAATAACTCCGCAGTACGTGTAGTCACAACAAAGCTGATGAGTGCGTTGAATACAGCTCGTCGAACTCTATCTTCAGTATAAAGGACAACTCTCTATCCCCGCGCGTTTAGACGGGAGAGGCCGGCAAAATTTCAAAAAATGGTCATTTTGACCTTCCAAAACAGACTTTTTTCTACACAAGGTGAACGAAGCGGCTCAGAGGCCCGCCCTTTTAACTGTAGTATCCTGGCATCTTCCTTAATAATCACCGTTAAAATCCATCAAATCCGTCGCACTTTCTTTTAGCCTTAATTTTTGGGTACCTAAAATATTTGAGTCTCTAATTCCGGAAATAATGGCCATACCGAGGAACGGCATGCGGCCCTGTATTCCCCCTTGACTTACTTCTTCCACGATAGCATCAAAATGGCAATCGCGAACACTTTCTGATTTTCGAGAAAAAAAGGGGAAGGGTTTAAACCACCCTTCCGCCGACATTCTTGCCGCAATAACTCCGCAGTACGTGTAGTCACAACAAAGCTGATGAGTGCGTTGAATACAGCTCGTCGAACTCTATCTTCAGTATAAAGGACAACTCTCTATCCCCGCGCGTTTAGACGGGAGAGGCCGGCAAAATTTCAAAAAATGGTCATTTTGACCTTCCAAAACAGACTTTTTTCTACACAAGGTGAACGAAGCGGCTCAGAGGCCCGCCCTTTTAACTGTAGTATCCTGGCATCTTCCTTAATAATCACCGTTAAAATCCATCAAATCCGTCGCACTTTCTTTTAGCCTTAATTTTTGGGTACCTAAAATATTTGAGTCTCTAATTCCGGAAATAATGGCCATACCGAGGAACGGCATGCGGCCCTGTATTCCCCCTTGACTTACTTCTTCCACGATAGCATCAAAATGGCAATCGCGAACACTTTCTGATTTTCGAGAAAAAAAGGGGAAGGGTTTAAACCACCCTTCCGCCGACATTCTTGCCGCAATAACTCCGCAGTACGTGTAGTCACAACAAAGCTGATGAGTGCGTTGAATACAGCTCGTCGAACTCTATCTTCAGTATAAAGGACAACTCTCTATCCCCGCGCGTTTAGACGGGAGAGGCCGGCAAAATTTCAAAAAATGGTCATTTTGACCTTCCAAAACAGACTTTTTTCTACACAAGGTGAACGAAGCGGCTCAGAGGCCCGCCCTTTTAACTGTAGTATCCAGGCATCTTCCTTAATAATCACCGTTAAAATCCATCAAATCCGTCGCACTTTCTTTTAGCCTTAATTTTTGGGTACCTAAAATATTTGAGTCTCTAATTCCGGAAATATTGGCCATACCGAGGAACGGCATGCGGCCCTGTATTCCCCCTTGACTTACTTCTTCCACGATAGCATCAAAATGGCAATCGCGAACACTTTCTGATTTTCGAGAAAAAAAGGGGAAGGGTTTAAACCACCCTTCCGCCGACATTCTTGCCGCAATAACTCCGCAGTACGTGTAGTCACAACAAAGCTGATGAGTGCGTTGAATACAGCTCGTCGAACTCTATCTTCAGTATAATGGACAACTCTCTATCCCCGCGCGTTTAGACGGGAGAGGCCGGCAAAATTTCAAAAAATGGTCATTTTGACCTTCCAAAACAGACTTTTTTCTACACAAGGTGAACGAAGCGGCTCAGAGGCCCGCCCTTTTAACTGTAGTATCCTGGCATCTTCCTTAATAATCACCGTTAAAATCCATCAAATCCGTCGCACTTTCTTTTAGCCTTAATTTTTGGGTACCTAAAATATTTGAGTCTCTAATTCCGGAAATAATGGCCATACCGAGGAACGGCATGCGGCCCTGTATTCCCCCTTGACTTACTTCTTCCACGATAGCATCAAAATGGCAATCGCGAACACTTTCTGATTTTCGAGAAAAAAAGGGGAAGGGTTTAAACCACCCTTCCGCCGACATTCTTGCCGCAATAACTCCGCAGTACGTGTAGTCACAACAAAGCTGATGAGTGCGTTGAATACAGCTCGTCGAACTCTATCTTCAGTATAAAGGACAACTCTCTATCCCCGCGCGTTTAGACGGGAGAGGCCGGCAAAATTTCAAAAAATGGTCATTTTGACCTTCCAAAACAGACTTTTTTCTACACAAGGTGAACGAAGCGGCTCAGAGGCCCGCCCTTTTAACTGTAGTATCCTGGCATCTTCCTTAATAATCACCGTTAAAATCCATCAAATCCGTCGCACTTTCTTTTAGCCTTAATTTTTGGGTACCTAAAATATTTGAGTCTCTAATTCCGGAAATAATGGCCATACCGAGGAACGGCATGCGGCCCTGTATTCCCCCTTGACTTACTTCTTCCACGATAGCATCAAAATGGCAATCGCGAACACTTTCTGATTTTCGAGAAAAAAAGGGGAAGGGTTTAAACCACCCTTCCGCCGACATTCTTGCCGCAATAACTCCGCAGTACGTGTAGTCACAACAAAGCTGATGAGTGCGTTGAATACAGCTCGTCGAACTCTATCTTCAGTATAAAGGACAACTCTCTATCCCCGCGCGTTTAGACGGGAGAGGCCGGCAAAATTTCAAAAAATGGTCATTTTGACCTTCCAAAACAGACTTTTTTCTACACAAGGTGAACGAAGCGGCTCAGAGGCCCGCCCTTTTAACTGTAGTATCCTGGCATCTTCCTTAATAATCACCGTTAAAATCCATCAAATCCGTCGCACTTTCTTTTAGCCTTAATTTTTGGGTACCTAAAATATTTGAGTCTCTAATTCCGGAAATAATGGCCATACCGAGGAACGGCATGCGGCCCTGTATTCCCCCTTGACTTACTTCTTCCACGATAGCATCAAAATGGCAATCGCGAACACTTTCTGATTTTCGACATTCTTGCCGCAATAACTCCGCAGTACGTGTAGTCACAACAAAGCTGATGAGTGCGTTGAATACAGCTCGTCGAACTCTGTCTTCAGTATAAAGGACAACTCTCTATCCCCGCGCGTTTAGACGGGAGAGGCCGGCAAAATTTCAAAAAATGGTCATTTTGACCTTCCAAAACAGACTTTTTTCTACACAAGGTGAACGAAGCGGCTCAGAGGCCCGCCCTTTTAACTGTAGTATCCTGGCATCTTCCTTAATAATCACCGTTAAAATCCATCAAATCCGTCGCACTTTCTTTTAGCCTTAATTTTTGGGTACCTAAAATATTTGAGTCTCTAATTCCGGAAATAATGGCCATACCGAGGAACGGCATGCGGCCCTGTATTCCCCCTTGACTTACTTCTTCCACGATAGCATCAAAATGGCAATCGCGAACACTTTCTGATTTTCGAGAAAAAAAGGGGAAGGGTTTAAACCACCCTTCCGCCGACATTCTTGCCGCAATAACTCCGCAGTACGTGTAGTCACAACAAAGCTGATGAGTGCGTTGAATACAGCTCGTCGAACTCTATCTTCGGAATAAAGGACAACTCTCTATCCCCGCGCGTTTAGACGGGAGAGGCCGGCAAAATTTCAAAAAATGGTCATTTTGACCTTCCAAAACAGACTTTTTTCTACACAAGGAGAACGAAGCGGCTCAGAGGCCCGACCTTTTAACTGTAGCATCCCGGCATCTTCCTTAATAATCACCGCTAAAATCCAGGAAATCCGTCGCACTTTTTTTTTTGCCTTAATTTTTGGGTACCTAAAATATTTGACTCTCTAATTCCGGAAATAATGGCCATACCGAGGAACGGCATGCGGCCCTGTATTCCCCCTTGACTTACTTCTTCCACGATAGCATCAAAATGGCAAACGCTAACACTTTCTGATTTTCGAGAAAAAAAGGGGAAGGGTTTAAACCACCCTTCCGCCGACATTCTTGCCGCAATAACTCCGCAGTACGTGTAGTCACAACAAAGCTGATGAGTGCGTTGAATACAGCTCGTCGAACTCTATCTTCAGTATAAAGGACAACTCTCTATCCCCGCGCGTTTAGACGGGAGAGGCCGGCAAAATTTCAAAAAATGGTCATTTTGACCTTCCAAAACAGACTTTTTTCTACACAAGGTGAACGAAGCGGCTCAGAGGCCCGCCCTTTTAACTGTAGTATCCTGGC
Organism: Periplaneta americana; assembly: GCF_040183065.1. Taxonomy (NCBI): domain Eukaryota; kingdom Metazoa; phylum Arthropoda; class Insecta; order Blattodea; family Blattidae; genus Periplaneta; species Periplaneta americana. The sequence goes on along the minus strand of NW_027185545.1, from coordinate 45,319 downwards.
ATCTTCCTTAATAATCACCGTTAAAATCCATCAAATCCGTCGCACTTTCTTTTAGCCTTAATTTTTGGGTACCTAAAATATTTGAGTCTCTAATTCCGGAAATAATGGCCATACCGAGGAACGGCATGCGGCCCTGTATTCCCCCTTGACTTACTTCTTCCACGATAGCATCAAAATGGCAATCGCGAACACTTTCTGATTTTCGAGAAAAAAAGGGGAAGGGTTTAAACCACCCTTCCGCCGACATTCTTGCCGCAATAACTCCGCAGTACGTGTAGTCACAACAAAGCTGATGAGTGCGTTGAATACAGCTCGTCGAACTCTATCTTCAGTATAAAGGACAACTCTCTATCCCCGCGCGTTTAGACGGGAGAGGCCGGCAAAATTTCAAAAAATGGTCATTTTGACCTTCCAAAACAGACTTTTTTCTACACAAGGAGAACGAAGCGGCTCAGAGGCCCGACCTTTTAACTGTAGCATCCCGGCATCTTCCTTAATAATCACCGCTAAAATCCAGGAAATCCGTCGCACTTTTTTTTTGCCTTAATTTTTGGGTACCTAAAATATTTGACTCTCTAATTCCGGAAATAATGGCCATACCGAGGAACGGCATGCGGCCCTGTATTCCCCCTTGACTTACTTCTTCCACGATAGCATCAAAATGGCAAACGCTAACACTTTCTGATTTTCGAGAAAAAAAAGGGGAAGGGTTTAAACCACCCTTCCGCCGACATTCTTGCCGCAATAACTCCGCAGTACGTGTAGTCACAACAAAGCTGATGAGTGCGTTGAATACAGCTCGTCGAACTCTATCTTCAGTATAAAGGACAACTCTCTATCCCCGCGCGTTTAGACGGGAGAGGCCGGCAAAATTTCAAAAAATGGTCATTTTGACCTTCCAAAACAGACTTTTTTCTACACAAGGAGAACGAAGCGGCTCAGAGGCCCGACCTTTTAACTGTAGCATCCCGGCATCTTCCTTAATAATCACCGCTAAAATCCAGGAAATCCGTCGCACTTTTTTTTTTGCCTTAATTTTTGGGTACCTAAAATATTTGACTCTCTAATTCCGGAAATAATGGCCATACCGAGGAACGGCATGCGGCCCTGTATTCCCCCTTGACTTACTTCTTCCACGATAGCATCAAAATGGCAAACGCTAACACTTTCTGATTTTCGAGAAAAAAAGGGGAAGGGTTTAAACCACCCTTCCGCCGACATTCTTGCCGCAATAACTCCGCAGTACGTGTAGTCACAACAAAGCTGATGAGTGCGTTGAATACAGCTCGTCGAACTCTATCTTCAGTATAAAGGACAACTCTCTATCCCCGCGCGTTTAGACGGGAGAGGCCGGCAAAATTTCAAAAAATGGTCATTTTGACCTTCCAAAACAGACTTTTTTCTACACAAGGTGAACGAAGCGGCTCAGAGGCCCGCCCTTTTAACTGTAGTATCCTGGCATCTTCCTTAATAATCACCGTTAAAATCCATCAAATCCGTCGCACTTTCTTTTAGCCTTAATTTTTGGGTACCTAAAATATTTGAGTCTCTAATTCCGGAAATAATGGCCATACCGAGGAACGGCATGCGGCCCTGTATTCCCCCTTGACTTACTTCTTCCACGATAGCATCAAAATGGCAATCGCGAACACTTTCTGATTTTCGAGAAAAAAAGGGGAAGGGTTTAAACCACCCTTCCGCCGACATTCTTGCCGCAATAACTCCGCAGTACGTGTAGTCACAACAAAGCTGATGAGTGCGTTGAATACAGCTCGTCGAACTCTATCTTCAGTATAAAGGACAACTCTCTATCCCCGCGCGTTTAGACGGGAGAGGCCGGCAAAATTTCAAAAAATGGTCATTTTGACCTTCCAAAACAGACTTTTTTCTACACAAGGTGAACGAAGCGGCTCAGAGGCCCGCCCTTTTAACTGTAGTATCCTGGCATCTTCCTTAATAATCACCGTTAAAATCCATCAAATCCGTCGCACTTTCTTTTAGCCTTAATTTTTGGGTACCTAAAATATTTGAGTCTCTAATTCCGGAAATAATGGCCATACCGAGGAACGGCATGCGGCCCTGTATTCCCCCTTGACTTACTTCTTCCACGATAGCATCAAAATGGCAATCGCGAACACTTTCTGATTTTCGAGAAAAAAAGGGGAAGGGTTTAAACCACCCTTCCGCCGACATTCTTGCCGCAATAACTCCGCAGTACGTGTAGTCACAACAAAGCTGATGAGTGCGTTGAATACAGCTCGTCGAACTCTATCTTCGGAATAAAGGACAACTCTCTATCCCCGCGCGTTTAGACGGGAGAGGCCGGCAAAATTTCAAAAAATGGTCATTTTGACCTTCCAAAACAGACTTTTTTCTACACAAGGAGAACGAAGCGGCTCAGAGGCCCGACCTTTTAACTGTAGCATCCCGGCATCTTCCTTAATAATCACCGCTATAATCGAGGAAATCCGTCGCACTTTTTTTTTGCCTTAATTTTTGGGTACCTAAAATATTTGAGTCTCTAATTCTGGAAATAATGGCCATACCGAGGAACGGCATGCGGCCCTGTATTCCCCCTTGACTTACTTCTTCCACGATAGCATCAAAATGGCAATCGCGAACACTTTCTGATTTTCGAGAAAAAAAGGGGAAGGGTTTAAACCACCCTTCCGCCGACATTCTTGCCGCAATAACTCCGCAGTACGTGTAGTCACAACAAAGCTGATGAGTGCGTTGAATACAGCTCGTCGAACTCTATCTTCAGTATAAAGGACAACTCTCTATCCCCGCGCGTTTAGACGGGAGAGGCCGGCAAAATTTCAAAAAATGGTCATTTTGACCTTCCAAAACAGACTTTTTTCTACACAAGGAGAACGAAGCGGCTCAGAGGCCCGACCTTTTAACTGTAGCATCCCGGCATCTTCCTTAATAATCACCGCTAAAATCCAGGAAATCCGTCGCACTTTTTTTTTGCCTTAATTTTTGGGTACCTAAAATATTTGACTCTCTAATTCCGGAAATAATGGCCATACCGAGGAACGGCATGCGGCCCTGTATTCCCCCTTGACTTACTTCTTCCACGATAGCATCAAAATGGCAAACGCTAACACTTTCTGATTTTCGAGAAAAAAAAGGGGAAGGGTTTAAACCACCCTTCCGCCGACATTCTTGCCGCAATAACTCCGCAGTACGTGTAGTCACAAAAAAGCTGATGAGTGCGTTGAATACAGCTCGTCGAACTCTATCTTCAGTATAAAGGACAACTCTCTATCCCCGCGCGTTTAGACGGGAGAGGCCGGCAAAATTTCAAAAAATGGTCATTTTGACCTTCCAAAACAGACTTTTTTCTACACAAGGTGAACGAAGCGGCTCAGAGGCCCGCCCTTTTAACTGTAGTATCCTGGCATCTTCCTTAATAATCACCGTTAAAATCCATCAAATCCGTCGCACTTTCTTTTAGCCTTAATTTTTGGGTACCTAAAATATTTGAGTCTCTAATTCCGGAAATAATGGCCATACCGAGGAACGGCATGCGGCCCTGTATTCCCCCTTGACTTACTTCTTCCACGATAGCATCAAAATGGCAATCGCGAACACTTTCTGATTTTCGAGAAAAAAAGGGGAAGGGTTTAATCCACCCTTCCGCCGACATTCTTGCCGCAATAACTCCGCAGTACGTGTAGTCACAACAAAGCTGATGAGTGCGTTGAATACAGCTCGTCGAACTCTATCTTCAGTATAAAGGACAACTCTCTATCCCCGCGCGTTTAGACGGGAGAGGCCGGCAAAATTTCAAAAAATGGTCATTTTGACCTTCCAAAACAGACTTTTTTCTACACAAGGAGAACGAAGCGGCTCAGAGGCCCGACCTTTTAACTGTAGCATCCCGGCATCTTCCTTAATAATCACCGCTAAAATCCAGGAAATCCGTCGCACTTTTTTTTTGCCTTAATTTTTGGGTACCTAAAATATTTGACTCTCTAATTCCGGAAATAATGGCCATACCGAGGAACGGCATGCGGCCCTGTATTCCCCCTTGACTTACTTCTTCCACGATAGCATCAAAATGGCAAACGCTAACACTTTCTGATTTTCGAGAAAAAAAAGGGGAAGGGTTTAAACCACCCTTCCGCCGACATTCTTGCCGCAATAACTCCGCAGTACGTGTAGTCACAACAAAGCTGATGAGTGCGTTGAATACAGCTCGTCGAACTCTATCTTCAGTATAAAGGACAACTCTCTATCCCCGCGCGTTTAGACGGGAGAGGCCGGCAAAATTTCAAAAAATGGTCATTTTGACCTTCCAAAACAGACTTTTTTCTACACAAGGTGAACGAAGCGGCTCAGAGGCCCGCCCTTTTAACTGTAGTATCCTGGCATCTTCCTTAATAATCACCGTTAAAATCCATCAAATCCGTCGCACTTTCTTTTAGCCTTAATTTTTGGGTACCTAAAATATTTGAGTCTCTAATTCCGGAAATAATGGCCATACCGAGGAACGGCATGCGGCCCTGTATTCCCCCTTGACTTACTTCTTCCACGATAGCATCAAAATGGCAATCGCGAACACTTTCTGATTTTCGAGAAAAAAAGGGGAAGGGTTTAAACCACCCTTCCGCCGACATTCTTGCCGCAATAACTCCGCAGTACGTGTAGTCACAACAAAGCTGATGAGTGCGTTGAATACAGCTCGTCGAACTCTATCTTCAGTATAAAGGACAACTCTCTATCCCCGCGCGTTTAGACGGGAGAGGCCGGCAAAATTTCAAAAAATGGTCATTTTGACCTTCCAAAACAGACTTTTTTCTACACAAGGTGAACGAAGCGGCTCAGAGGCCCGCCCTTTTAACTGTAGTATCCTGGCATCTTCCTTAATAATCACCGTTAAAATCCATCAAATCCGTCGCACTTTCTTTTAGCCTTAATTTTTGGGTACCTAAAATATTTGAGTCTCTAATTCCGGAAATAATGGCCATACCGAGGAACGGCATGCGGCCCTGTATTCCCCCTTGACTTACTTCTTCCACGATAGCATCAAAATGGCAATCGCGAACACTTTCTGATTTTCGAGAAAAAAAGGGGAAGGGTTTAAACCACCCTTCCGCCGACATTCTTGCCGCAATAACTCCGCAGTACGTGTAGTCACAACAAAGCTGATGAGTGCGTTGAATACAGCTCGTCGAACTCTATCTTCGGAATAAAGGACAACTCTCTATCCCCGCGCGTTTAGACGGGAGAGGCCGGCAAAATTTCAAAAAATGGTCATTTTGACCTTCCAAAACAGACTTTTTTCTACACAAGGAGAACGAAGCGGCTCAGAGGCCCGACCTTTTAACTGTAGCATCCCGGCATCTTCCTTAATAATCACCGCTATAATCGAGGAAATCCGTCGCACTTTTTTTTTGCCTTAATTTTTGGGTACCTAAAATATTTGAGTCTCTAATTCTGGAAATAATGGCCATACCGAGGAACGGCATGCGGCCCTGTATTCCCCCTTGACTTACTTCTTCCACGATAGCATCAAAATGGCAATCGCGAACACTTTCTGATTTTCGAGAAAAAAAGGGGAAGGGTTTAAACCACCCTTCCGCCGACATTCTTGCCGCAATAACTCCGCAGTACGTGTAGTCACAACAAAGCTGATGAGTGCGTTGAATACAGCTCGTCGAACTCTATCTTCAGTATAAAGGACAACTCTCTATCCCCGCGCGTTTAGACGGGAGAGGCCGGCAAAATTTCAAAAAATGGTCATTTTGACCTTCCAAAACAGACTTTTTTCTACACAAGGAGAACGAAGCGGCTCAGAGGCCCGACCTTTTAACTGTAGCATCCCGGCATCTTCCTTAATAATCACCGCTAAAATCCAGGAAATCCGTCGCACTTTTTTTTTGCCTTAATTTTTGGGTACCTAAAATATTTGACTCTCTAATTCCGGAAATAATGGCCATACCGAGGAACGGCATGCGGCCCTGTATTCCCCCTTGACTTACTTCTTCCACGATAGCATCAAAATGGCAAACGCTAACACTTTCTGATTTTCGAGAAAAAAAAGGGGAAGGGTTTAAACCACCCTTCCGCCGACATTCTTGCCGCAATAACTCCGCAGTACGTGTAGTCACAAAAAAGCTGATGAGTGCGTTGAATACAGCTCGTCGAACTCTATCTTCAGTATAAAGGACAACTCTCTATCCCCGCGCGTTTAGACGGGAGAGGCCGGCAAAATTTCAAAAAATGGTCATTTTGACCTTCCAAAACAGACTTTTTTCTACACAAGGTGAACGAAGCGGCTCAGAGGCCCGCCCTTTTAACTGTAGTATCCTGGCATCTTCCTTAATAATCACCGTTAAAATCCATCAAATCCGTCGCACTTTCTTTTAGCCTTAATTTTTGGGTACCTAAAATATTTGAGTCTCTAATTCCGGAAATAATGGCCATACCGAGGAACGGCATGCGGCCCTGTATTCCCCCTTGACTTACTTCTTCCACGATAGCATCAAAATGGCAATCGCGAACACTTTCTGATTTTCGAGAAAAAAAGGGGAAGGGTTTAAACCACCCTTCCGCCGACATTCTTGCCGCAATAACTCCGCAGTACGTGTAGTCACAACAAAGCTGATGAGTGCGTTGAATACAGCTCGTCGAACTCTATCTTCAGTATAAAGGACAACTCTCTATCCCCGCGCGTTTAGACGGGAGAGGCCGGCAAAATTTCAAAAAATGGTCATTTTGACCTTCCAAAACAGACTTTTTTCTACACAAGGAGAACGAAGCGGCTCAGAGGCCCGACCTTTTAACTGTAGCATCCCGGCATCTTCCTTAATAATCACCGCTAAAATCCAGGAAATCCGTCGCACTTTTTTTTTGCCTTAATTTTTGGGTACCTAAAATATTTGACTCTCTAATTCCGGAAATAATGGCCATACCGAGGAACGGCATGCGGCCCTGTATTCCCCCGTGACTTACTTCTTCCACGATAGCATCAAAATGGCAAACGCTAACACTTTCTGATTTTCGAGAAAAAAAAGGGGAAGGGTTTAAACCACCCTTCCGCCGACATTCTTGCCGCAATAACTCCGCAGTACGTGTAGTCACAACAAAGCTGATGAGTGCGTTGAATACAGCTCGTCGAACTCTATCTTCAGTATAAAGGACAACTCTCTATCCCCGCGCGTTTAGACGGGAGAGGCCGGCAAAATTTCAAAAAATGGTCATTTTGACCTTCCAAAACAGACTTTTTTCTACACAAGGTGAACGAAGCGGCTCAGAGGCCCGCCCTTTTAACTGTAGTATCCTGGCATCTTCCTTAATAATCACCGTTAAAATCCATCAAATCCGTCGCACTGTCTTTTAGCCTTAATTTTTGGGTACCTAAAATATTTGAGTCTCTAATTCCGGAAATAATGGCCATACCGAGGAACGGCATGCGGCCCTGTATTCCCCCTTGACTTACTTCTTCCACGATAGCATCAAAATGGCAATCGCGAACACTTTCTGATTTTCGAGAAAAAAAGGGGAAGGGTTTAAACCACCCTTCCGCCGACATTCTTGCCGCAATAACTCCGCAGTACGTGTAGTCACAACAAAGCTGATGAGTGCGTTGAATACAGCTCGTCGAACTCTATCTTCAGTATAAAGGACAACTCTCTATCCCCGCGCGTTTAGACGGGAGAGGCCGGCAAAATTTCAAAAAATGGTCATTTTGACCTTCCAAAACAGACTTTTTTCTACACAAGGAGAACGAAGCGGCTCAGAGGCCCGACCTTTTAACTGTAGCATCCCGGCATCTTCCTTAATAATCACCGCTAAAATCCAGGAAATCCGTCGCACTTTTTTTTTTGCCTTAATTTTTGGGTACCTAAAATATTTGAGTCTCTAATTCCGGAAATAATGGCCATACCGAGGAACGGCATGCGGCCCTGTATTCCCCCTTGACTTACTTCTTCCACGATAGCATCAAAATGGCAAACGCTAACACTTTCTGATTTTCGAGAAAAAAAGGGAAGGGTTTAAACCACCCTTCCGACGACATACTTGCCGCAATAACTCCGCAGTACGTGTAGTCACAACAAAGCTGATGAGTGCGTTGAATACAGCTCGTCGAACTCTATCTTCGGTATAAAGGACAACACTCTATCCCCGCGCGTTTAGACGGGAGAGGCCGGCAAAATTTCAAAAAATGGTCATTTTGACCTTCCAAAACAGACTTTTTTCTACACAAGGAGAACGAAGCGGCTCAGAGGCCCGACCTTTTAACTGTAGCATCCCGGCATCTTCCTTAATAATCACCGCTAAAATCCAGGAAATCCGTCGCACTTTTTTTTTGCCTTAATTTTTGGGTACCTAAAATATTTGAGTCTCTAATTCCGGAAATAATGGCCATACCGAGGAACGGCATGCGGCCCTGTATTCCCCCTTGACTTACTTCTTCCACGATAGCATCAAAATGGCAATCGCGAACACTTTCTGATTTTCGAGAAAAAAAGGGGAAGGGTTTAAACCACCCTTCCGCCGACATACTTGCCGCAATAACTCCGCAGTACGTGTAGTCACAACAAAGCTGATGAGTGCGTTGAATACAGCTCGTCGAACTCTATCTTCAGTATAAAGGACAACTCTCTATCCCCGCGCGTTTAGACGGGAGAGGCCGGCAAAATTTCAAAAAATGGTCATTTTGACCTTCCAAAACAGACTTTTTTCTACACAAGGAGAACGAAGCGGCTCAGAGGCCCGACCTTTTAACTGTAGCATCCCGGCATCTTCCTTAATAATCACCGCTAAAATCCAGGAAATCCGTCGCACTTTTTTTTTTGCCTTTATTTTTGGGTACCTAAAATATTTGACTCTCTAATTCCGGAAATAATGGCCATACCGAGGAACGGCATGCGGCCCTGTATTCCCCCTTGACTTACTTCTTCCACGATAGCATCAAAATGGCAAACGCTAACACTTTCTGATTTTCGAGAAAAAAAGGGAAGGGTTTAAACCACCCTTCCGACGACATACTTGCCGCAATAACTCCGCAGTACGTGTAGTCACAACAAAGCTGATGAGTGCGTTGAATACAGCTCGTCGAACTCTATCTTCGGTATAAAGGACAACACTCTATCCCCGCGCGTTTAGACGGGAGAGGCCGGCAAAATTTCAAAAAATGGTCATTTTGACCTTCCAAAACAGACTTTTTTCTACACAAGGAGAACGAAGCGGCTCAGAGGCCCGACCTTTTAACTGTAGCATCCCGGCATCTTCCTTAATAATCACCGCTAAAATCCAGGAAATCCGTCGCACTTTTTTTTTGCCTTAATTTTTGGGTACCTAAAATATTTGAGTCTCTAATTCCGGAAATAATGGCCATACCGAGGAACGGCATGCGGCCCTGTATTCCCCCTTGACTTACTTCTTCCACGATAGCATCAAAATGGCAATCGCGAACACTTTCTGATTTTCGAGAAAAAAAGGGGTAGGGTTTAAACAATCCTTCCGCCGACATTCTTGCCGCAATAACTCCGCAGTACGTGTAGTCACAACAAAGCTGATGAGTGCGTTGAATACAGCTCGTCGAACTCTATCTTCAGTATAAAGGACAACTCTCTATCCCCGCGCGTTTAGTCGGGAGAGGCCGCCAAAATTTCAAAAAATGGTCATTTTGACCTTCCAAAACAGACTTTTTTCTACACAAGGTGAACGAAGCGGCTCAGAGGCCCGCCCTTTTAACTGTAGTATCCTGGCATCTTCCTTAATAATCACCGTTAAAATCCATCAAATCCGTCGCACTTTCTTTTAGCCTTAATTTTTGGGTACCTAAAATATTTGAGTCTCTAATTCCGGAAATAATGGCCATACCGAGGAACGGCATGCGGCCCTGTATTCCCCCTTGACTTACTTCTTCCACGATAGCATCAAAATGGCAATCGCGAACACTTTCTGATTTTCGAGAAAAAAAGGGGAAGGGTTTAAACCACCCTTCCGCCGACATTCTTGCCGCAATAACTCCGCAGTACGTGTAGTCACAACAAAGCTGATGAGTGCGTTGAATACAGCTCGTCGAACTCTATCTTCAGTATAAAGGACAACTCTCTATCCCCGCGCGTTTAGACGGGAGAGGCCGGCAAAATTTCAAAAAATGGTCATTTTGACCTTCCAAAACAGACTTTTTTCTACACAAGGAGAACGAAGCGGCTCAGAGGCCCGACCTTTTAACTGTAGCATCCCGGCATCTTCCTTAATAATCACCGCTAAAATCCAGGAAATCCGTCGCACTTTTTTTTTTGCCTTAATTTTTGGGTACCTAAAATATTTGACTCTCTAATTCCGGAAATAATGGCCATACCGAGGAACGGCATGCGGCCCTGTATTCCCCCTTGACTTACTTCTTCCACGATAGCATCAAAATGGCAAACGCTAACACTTTCTGATTTTCGAGAAAAAAAGGGGAAGGGTTTAAACCACCCTTCCGCCGACATTCTTGCCGCAATAACTCCGCAGTACGTGTAGTCACAACAAAGCTGATGAGTGCGTTGAATACAGCTCGTCGAACTCTATCTTCAGTATAAAGGACAACTCTCTATCCCCGCGCGTTTAGACGGGAGAGGCCGGCAAAATTTCAAAAAATGGTCATTTTGACCTTCCAAAACAGACTTTTTTCTACACAAGGTGAACGAAGCGGCTCAGAGGCCCGCCCTTTTAACTGTAGTATCCTGGCATCTTCCTTAATAATCACCGTTAAAATCCATCAAATCCGTCGCACTTTCTTTTAGCCTTAATTTTTGGGTACCTAAAATATTTGAGTCTCTAATTCCGGAAATAATGGCCATACCGAGGAACGGCATGCGGCCCTGTATTCCCCCTTGACTTACTTCTTCCACGATAGCATCAAAATGGCAATCGCGAACACTTTCTGATTTTCGAGAAAAAAAGGGGAAGGGTTTAAACCACCCTTCCGCCGACATTCTTGCCGCAATAACTCCGCAGTACGTGTAGTCACAACAAAGCTGATGAGTGCGTTGAATACAGCTCGTCGAACTCTATCTTCAGTATAAAGGACATCTCTCTATCCCCGCGCGTTTAGACGGGAGAGGCCGGCAAAATTTCAAAAAATGGTCATTTTGACCTTCCAAAACAGACTTTTTTCTACACAAGGTGAACGAAGCGGCTCAGAGGCCCGCCCTTTTAACTGTAGTATCCTATCATCTTCCTTAATAATCACCGTTAAAATCCATCAAATCCGTCGCACTTTCTTTTAGCCTTAATTTTTGGGTACCTAAAATAGTTGAGTGTCTAATTCCGGAAATATAGGCCATACCGAGGAATGGCATGCGGCCCTGTATTCCCCCTTGACTTACTTCTTCCACGATAGCATCAAAATGGCAATCGCGAACACTTTCTGATTTTCGAGAAAAAAAGGGGAAGGGTTTAAACCACCCTTCCGCCGACATTCTTGCCGCAATAACTCCGCAGTACGTGTAGTCACAACAAAGCTGATGAGTGCGTTGAATACAGCTCGTCGAACTCTATCTTCAGTATAAAGGACAACTCTCTATCCCCGCGCGTTTAGACGGGAGAGGCCGGCAAAATTTCAAAAAATGGTCATTTTGACCTTCCAAAACAGACTTTTTTCTACACAAGGTGAACGAAGCGGCTCAGAGGCCCGCCCTTTTAATTTTTGTGTACCTAAAATATTTGAGTCTCTAATTCCGGAAATAATGGCCATACCGAGGAACGGCATGCGGCCCTGTATTCCCCCTTGACTTACTTCTTCCACGATAGCATCAAAATGGCAATCGCGAACACTTTCTGATTTTCGAGAAAAAAAGGGGAAGGGTTTAAACCACCCTTCCGCCGACATTCTTGCCGCAATAACTCCGCAGTACGTGTAGTCACAACAAAGCTGATGAGTGCGTTGAATACAGCTCGTCGAACTCTATCTTCAGTATAAAGGACAACTCTCTATCCCCGCGCGTTTAGACGGGAGAGGCCGGCAAAATTTCAAAAAATGGTCATTTTGACCTTCCAAAACAGACTTTTTTCTACACAAGGTGAACGAAGCGGCTCAGAGGCCCGCCCTTTTAACTGTAGTATCCTGGCATCTTCCTTAATAATCACCGTTAAAATCCATCAAATCCGTCGCACTTTCTTTTAGCCTTAATTTTTGGGTACCTAAAATATTTGAGTCTCTAATTCCGGAAATAATGGCCATACCGAGGAACGGCATGCGGCCCTGTATTCCCCCTTGACTTACTTCTTCCACGATAGCATCAAAATGGCAATCGCGAACACTTTCTGATTTTCGAGAAAAAAAGGGGAAGGGTTTAAACCACCCTTCCGCCGACATTCTTGCCGCAATAACTCCGCAGTACGTGTAGTCACAACAAAGCTGATGAGTGCGTTGAATACAGCTCGTCGAACTCTATCTTCAGTATAAAGGACAACTCTCTATCCCCGCGCGTTTAGACGGGAGAGGCCGGCAAAATTTCAAAAAATGGTCATTTTGACCTTCCAAAACAGACTTTTTTCTACACAAGGAGAACGAAGCGGCTCAGAGGCCCGACCTTTTAACTGTAGCATCCCGGCATCTTGCTTAATAATCACCGCTAAAATCCAGGAAATCCGTCGCACTTTTTTTTTTGCCTTAATTTTTGGGTACCTAAAATATTTGACTCTCTAATTCCGGAAATAATGGCCATACCGAGGAACGGCATGCGGCCCTGTATTCCCCCTTGACTTACTTCTTCCACGATAGCATCAAAATGGCAAACGCTAACACTTTCTGATTTTCGAGAAAAAAAGGGGAAGGGTTTAAACCACCCTTCCGCCGACATTCTTGCCGCAATAACTCCGCAGTACGTGTAGTCACAACAAAGCTGATGAGTGCGTTGAATACAGCTCGTCGAACTCTATCTTCAGTATAAAGGACAACTCTCTATCCCCGCGCGTTTAGACGGGAGAGGCCGGCAAAATTTAAAAAAATGGTCATTTTGACCTTCCAAAACAGACTTTTTTCTACACAAGGTGAACGAAGCGGCTCAGAGGCCCGCCCTTTTAACTGTAGTATCCTGGCATCTTCCTTAATAATCACCGTTAAAATCCATCAAATCCGTCGCACTTTCTTTTAGCCTTAATTTTTGGGTACCTAAAATATTTGAGTCTCTAATTCCGGAAATAATGGCCATACCGAGGAACGGTATGCGGCCCTGTATTCCCCCTTGACTTACTTCTTCCACGATAGCATCAAAATGGCAATCGCGAACACTTTCTGATTTTCGAGAAAAAAAGGGGAAGGGTTTAAACCACCCTTCCGCCGACATTCTTGCCGCAATAACTCCGCAGTACGTGTAGTCACAACAAAGCTGATGAGTGCGTTGAATACAGCTCGTCGAACTCTATCTTCAGTATAATGGACAACTCTCTATCCCCGCGCGTTTAGACGGGAGAGGCCGGCAAAATTTCAAAAAATGGTCATTTTGACCTTCCAAAACAGACTTTTTTCTACACAAGGTGAACGAAGCGGCTCAGAGGCCCGCCCTTTTAACTGTAGTATCCTGGCATCTTCCTTAATAATCACCGTTAAAATCCATCAAATCCGTCGCACTTTCTTTTAGCCTTAATTTTTGGGTACCTAAAATATTTGAGTCTCTAATTCCGGAAATATAGGCCATACCGAGGAATGGCATGCGGCCCTGTATTCCCCCTTGACTTACTTCTTCCACGATAGCATCAAAATGGCAATCGCGAACACTTTCTGATTTTCGAGAAAAAAAGGGGAAGGGTTTAAACCACCCTTCCGCCGACATTCTTGCCGCAATAACTCCGCAGTACGTGTAGTCACAACAAAGCTGATGAGTGCGTTGAATACAGCTCGTCGAACTCTATCTTCAGTATAAAGGACAACTCTCTATCCCCGCGCGTTTAGACGGGAGAGGCCGGCAAAATTTCAAAAAATGGTCATTTTGACCTTCCAAAACAGACTTTTTTCTACACAAGGTGAACGAAGCGGCTCAGAGGCCCGCCCTTTTAACTGTAGTATCCCGGCATCTTCCTTAATAATCACCGTTAAAATCCATCAAATCCGTCGCACTTTCTTTTAGCCTTAATTTTTGGGTACCTAAAATATTTGAGTCTCTAATTCCGGAAATAATGGCCATACCGAGGAACGGCATGCGGCCCTGTATTCCCCCTTGACTTACTTCTTCCACGATAGCATCAAAATGGCAATCGCGAACACTTTCTGATTTTCGAGAAAAAAAGGGGAAGGGTTTAAACCACCCTTCCGCCGACATTCTTGCCGCAATAACTCCGCAGTACGTGTAGTCACAACAAAGCTGATGAGTGCGTTGAATACAGCTCGTCGAACTCTATCTTCAGTATAAAGGACAACTCTCTATCCCCGCGCGTTTAGACGGGAGAGGCCGGCAAAATTTCAAAAAATGGTCATTTTGACCTTCCAAAACAGACTTTTTTCTACACAAGGAGAACGAAGCGGCTCAGAGGCCCGACCTTTTAAATGTAGCATCCCGGCATCTTCCTTAATAATCACCGTTAAAATCCATCAAATCCGTCGCACTTTCTTTTAGCCTTAATTTTTGGGTACCTAAAATATTTGAGTCTCTAATTCCGGAAATAATGGCCATACCGAGGAACGGCATGCGGCCCTGTATTCCCCCTTGACTTACTTCTTCCACGATAGCATCAAAATGGCAATCGCGAACACTTTCTGATTTTCGAGAAAAAAAGGGGAAGGGTTTAAACCACCCTTCCGCCGACATTCTTGCCGCAATAACTCCGCAGTACGTGTAGTCACAACAAAGCTGATGAGTGCGTTGAATACAGCTCGTCGAACTCTATCTTCAGTATAAAGGACAACTCTCTATCCCCGCGCGTTTAGACGGGAGAGGCCGGCAAAATTTCAAAAAATGGTCATTTTGACCTTCCAAAACAGACTTTTTTCTACACAAGGAGAACGAAGCGGCTCAGAGGCCCGACCTTTTAACTGTAGCATCCCGGCATCATCCTTAATAATCACCGCTAAAATCCAGGAAATCCGTCGCACTTTTTTTTTGCCTTAATTTTTGGGTACCTAAAATATTTGAGTCTCTAATTCCGGAAATAATGGCCATACCGAGGAACGGCATGCGGCCCTGTATTCCCCCTTGACTTACTTCTTCCACGATAGCATCAAAATGGCAATCGCGAACACTTTCTGATTTTCGAGAAAAAAAGGGGAAGGGTTTAAACCACCCTTCCGCCGACATACTTGCCGCAATAACTCCGCAGTACGTGTAGTCACAACAAAGCTGATGAGTGCGTTGAATACAGCTCGTCGAACTCTATCTTCGGTATAAAGGACAACTCTCTATCCCCGCGCGTTTAGACGGGAGAGGCCGGCAAAATTTCAAAAAATGGTCATTTTGACCTTCCAAAACAGACTTTTTTCTACACAAGGAGAACGAAGCGGCTCAGAGGCCCGACCTTTTAACTGTAGCATCCCGGCATCTTCCTTAATAATCACCGCTATAATCGAGGAAATCCGTCGCACTTTTTTTTTGCCTTAATTTTTGGGTACCTAAAATATTTTAGTCTCTAATTCCGGAAATAATGGCCATACCGAGGAACGGCATGCGGCCCTGTATTCCCCCTTGACTTACTTCTTCCACGATAGCATCAAAATGGCAATCGCGAACACTTTCTGATTTTCGAGAAAAAAAGGGGAAGGGTTTAAACCACCCTTCCGCCGACATTCTTGCCGCAATAACTCCGCAGTACGTGTAGTCACAACAAAGCTGATGAGTGCGTTGAATACAGCTCGTCGAACTCTATCTTCAGTATAAAGGACAACTCTCTATCCCCGCGCGTTTAGACGGGAGAGGCCGGCAAAATTTCAAAAAATGGTCATTTTGACCTTCCAAAACAGACTTTTTTCTACACAAGGAGAACGAAGCGGCTCAGAGGCCCGACCTTTTAACTGTAGCATCCCGGCATCTTCCTTAATAATCACCGCTAAAATCCAGGAAATCCGTCGCACTTTTTTTTTTGCCTTAATTTTTGGGTACCTAAAATATTTGACTCTCTAATTCCGGAAATAATGGCCATACCGAGGAACGGCATGCGGCCCTGTATTCCCCCTTGACTTACTTCTTCCACGATAGCATCAAAATGGCAAACGCTAACACTTTCTGATTTTCGAGAAAAAAAGGGGAAGGGAATAAATCAGCAGTACGTGTAGTCACAACAAAGCTGATGAGTGCGTTGAATACAGCTCGTCGAACTCTATCTTCAGTATAAAGGACAACTCTCTATCCCCGCGCGTTTAGACGGGAGAGGCCGGCAAATTTTCAAAAAATGGTCATTTTGACCTTCCAAAACAGACTTTTTTCTACACAAGGAGAACGAAGCGGCTCAGAGGCCCGACCTTTTAACTGTAGCATCCCGGCATCTTACTTAATAATCACCGCTATAATCGAGGAAATCCGTCGCACTTTTTTTTTGCCTTAATTTTTGGGTACCTAAAATATTTGAGTATCTAATTCCGGAAATAATGGCCATACCGAGGAACGGCATGCGGCCCTGTATTCCCCCTTGACTTACTTCTTCCACGATAGCATCAAAATGGCAATCGCGAACACTTTCTGATTTTCGAGAAAAAAAGGGGAAGGGTTTAAACCACCCTTCCGCCGACATACTTGCCGCAATAACTCCGCAGTACGTGTAGTCACAACAAAGCTGATGAGTGCGTTGAATACAGCTCGTCGAACTCTATCTTCGGTATAAAGGACAACTCTCTATTCCCGCGCGTTTAGACGGGAGAGGCCGGCAAAATGTCAAAAAATGGTCATTTTGACCTTCCAAAACAGACTTTTTTTCTACACAAGGAGAACGAAGCGGCTCAGAGGCCCGACCTTTTAACTGTAGCATCCCGGCATCTTCCTTAATAATCACCGCTAAAATCCAGGAAATCCGTCGCACTTTTTTTTTGCCTTAATTTTTGGGTACCTAAAATATTTGAGTCTCTAATTCCGGAAATAATGGCCATACCGAGGAACGGCATGCGGCCCTGTATTCCCCCTTGACTTACTTCTTCCACGATAGCATCAAAATGGCAATCGCGAACACTTTCTGAGTTTCGAGAAAAAAAGGGGAAGGGTTTAAACCACCCTTCCGCCGACATTCTTGCCGCAATAACTCCGCAGTACGTGTAGTCACAACAAAGCTGATGAGTGCGTTGAATACAGCTCGTCGAACTCTATCTTCAGTATAAAGGACAACTCTCTATCCCCGCGCGTTTAGACGGGAGAGGCCGGCAAATTTTCAAAAAATGGTCATTTTGACCTTCCAAAACAGACTTTTTTCTACACAAGGAGAACGAAGCGGCTCAGAGGCCCGGCCTTTTAACTGTAGCATCCCGGCATCTTCCTTAATAATCACCGCTATAATCGAGGAAATCCGTCGCACTTTTTTTTTGCCTTAATTTTTGGGTACCTAAAATATTTGAGTATCTAATTCCGGAAATAATGGCCATACCGAGGAACGGCATGCGGCCCTGTATTCCCCCTTGACTTACTTCTTCCACGATAGCATCAAAATGGCAATCGCGAACACTTTCTGATTTTCGAGAAAAAAAGGGGAAGGGTTTAAACCACCCTTCCGCCGACATACTTGCCGCAATAACTCCGCAGTACGTGTAGTCACAACAAAGCTGATGAGTGCGTTGAATACAGCTCGTCGAACTCTATCTTCAGTATAAAGGACAACTCTCTATCCCCGCGCGTTTAGACGGGAGAGGCCGGCAAAATTTCAAAAAATGGTCATTTTGACCTTCCAAAACAGACTTTTTTCTACACAAGGAGAACGAAGCGGCTCAGAGGCCCGACCTTTTAACTGTAGCATCCCGGCATCTTCCTTAATAATCACCGCTAAAATCCAGGAAATCCGTCGCACTTTTTTTTTTTGCCTTAATTTTTGGGTACCTAAAATATTTGACTCTCTAATTCCGGAAATAATGGCCATACCGAGGAACGGCATGCGGCCCTGTATTCCCCCTTGACTTACTTCTTTCACGATAGCATCAAAATGGCAAACGCTAACACTTTCTGATTTTCGAGAAAAAAAGGGGAAGGGAATAAATCAGCAGTACGTGTAGTCACAACAAAGCTGATGAGTGCGTTGAATACAGCTCGTCGAACTCTATCTTCAGTATAAAGGACAACTCTCTATCCCCGCGCGTTTAGACGGGAGAGGCCGGCAAATTTTCAAAAAATGGTCATTTTGACCTTCCAAAACAGACTTTTTTTCTACACAAGGAGAACGAAGCGGCTCAGAGGCCCGACCTTTTAACTGTAGCATCCCGGCATCTTCCTTAATAATCACCGCTAAAATCCAGGAAATCCGTCGCACTTTTTTTTTGCCTTAATTTTTGGGTACCTAAAATATTTGAGTCTCTAATTCCGGAAATAATGGCCATACCGAGGAACGGCATGCGGCCCTGTATTCCCCCTTGACTTACTTCTTCCACGATAGCATCAAAATGGCAATCGCGAACACTTTCTGAGTTTCGAGAAAAAAAGGGGAAGGGTTTAAACCACCCTTCCGCCGACATTCTTGCCGCAATAACTCCGCAGTACGTGTAGTCACAACAAAGCTGATGAGTGCGTTGAATACAGCTCGTCGAACTCTATCTTCAGTATAAAGGACAACTCTCTATCCCCGCGCGTTTAGACGGGAGAGGCCGGCAAATTTTCAAAAAATGGTCATTTTGACCTTCCAAAACAGACTTTTTTCTACACAAGGAGAACGAAGCGGCTCAGAGGCCCGGCCTTTTAACTGTAGCATCCCGGCATCTTCCTTAATAATCACCGCTATAATCGAGGAAATCCGTCGCACTTTTTTTTTGCCTTAATTTTTGGGTACCTAAAATATTTGAGTATCTAATTCCGGAAATAATGGCCATACCGAGGAACGGCATGCGGCCCTGTATTCCCCCTTGACTTACTTCTTCCACGATAGCATCAAAATGGCAATCGCGAACACTTTCTGATTTTCGAGAAAAAAAGGGGAAGGGTTTAAACCACCCTTCCGCCGACATACTTGCCGCAATAACTCCGCAGTACGTGTAGTCACAACAAAGCTGATGAGTGCGTTGAATACAGCTCGTCGAACTCTATCTTCGGTATAAAGGACAACTCTCTATTCCCGCGCGTTTAGACGGGAGAGGCCGGCAAAATTTCAAAAAATGGTCATTTTGACCTTCCAAAACAGACTTTTTTTCTACACAAGGAGAACGAAGCGGCTCAGAGGCCCGACCTTTTAACTGTAGCATCCCGGCATCTTCCTTAATAATCACCGCTAAAATCCAGGAAATCCGTCGCACTTTTTTTTTGCCTTAATTTTTGGGTACCTAAAATATTTGAGTCTCTAATTCCGGAAATAATGGCCATACCGAGGAACGGCATGCGGCCCTGTATTCCCCCTTGACTTACTTCTTCCACGATAGCATCAAAATGGCAATCGCGAACACTTTCTGAGTTTCGAGAAAAAAAGGGGAAGGGTTTAAACCACCCTTCCGCCGACATTCTTGCCGCAATAACTCCGCAGTACGTGTAGTCACAACAAAGCTGATGAGTGCGTTGAATACAGCTCGTCGAACTCTATCTTCAGTATAAAGGACAACTCTCTATCCCCGCGCGTTTAGACGGGAGAGGCCGGCAAATTTTCAAAAAATGGTCATTTTGACCTTCCAAAACAGACTTTTTTCTACACAAGGAGAACGAAGCGGCTCAGAGGCCCGGCCTTTTAACTGTAGCATCCCGGCATCTTCCTTAATAATCACCGCTATAATCGAGGAAATCCGTCGCACTTTTTTTTTGCCTTAATTTTTGGGTACCTAAAATATTTGAGTATCTAATTCCGGAAATAATGGCCATACCGAGGAACGGCATGCGGCCCTGTATTCCCCCTTGACTTACTTCTTCCACGATAGCATCAAAATGGCAATCGCGAACACTTTCTGATTTTCGAGAAAAAAAGGTTAAGGGTTTAAACCACCCTTCCGCCGACATACTTGCCGCAATAACTCCGCAGTACGTGTAGTCACAACAAAGCTGATGAGTGCGTTGAATACAGCTCGTCGAACTCTATCTTCAGTATAAAGGACAACTCTCTATCCCCGCGCGTTTAGACGGGAGAGGCCGGCAAAATTTCAAAAAATGGTCATTTTGACCTTCCAAAACAGACTTTTTTCTACACAAGGTGAACGAAGCGGCTCAGAGGCCCGCCCTTTTAACTGTAGTATCCTGGCATCTTCCTTAATAATCACCGTTAAAATCCATCAAATCCGTCGCACTTTCTTTTAGCCTTAATTTTTGGGTACCTAAAATATTTGAGTCTCTAATTCCGGAAATAATGGCCATACCGAGGAACGGCATGCGGCCCTGTATTCCCCCTTGACTTACTTCTTCCACGATAGCATCAAAATGGCAATCGCGAACACTTTCTGATTTTCGAGAAAAAAAGGGGAAGGGTTTAAACCACCCTTCCGCCGACATTCTTGCCGCAATAACTCCGCAGTACGTGTAGTCACAACAAAGCTGATGAGTGCGTTGAATACAGCTCGTCGAACTCTATCTTCAGTATAAAGGACATCTCTCTATCCCCGCGCGTTTAGACGGGAGAGGCCGGCAAAATTTCAAAAAATGGTCATTTTGACCTTCCAAAACAGACTTTTTTCTACACAAGGTGAACGAAGCGGCTCAGAGGCCCGCCCTTTTAACTGTAGTATCCTGGCATCTTCCTTAATAATCACCGTTAAAATCCATCAAATCCGTCGCACTTTCTTTTAGCCTTAATTTTTGGGTACCTAAAATATTTGAGTCTCTAATTCCGGAAATATAGGCCATACCGAGGAATGGCATGCGGCCCTGTATTCCCCCTTGACTTACTTCTTCCACGATAGCATCAAAATGGCAATCGCGAACACTTTCTGATTTTCGAGAAAAAAAGGGGAAGGGTTTAAACCACCCTTCCGCCGACATTCTTGCCGCAATAACTCCGCAGTACGTGTAGTCACAACAAAGCTGATGAGTGCGTTGAATACAGCTCGTCGAACTCTATCTTCAGTATAAAGGACAACTCTCTATCCCCGCGCGTTTAGACGGGAGAGGCCGGCAAAATTTCAAAAAATGGTCATTTTGACCTTCCAAAACAGACTTTTTTCTACACAAGGTGAACGAAGCGGCTCAGAGGCCCGCCCTTTTAATTTTTGGGTACCTAAAATATTTGAGTCTCTAATTCCGGAAATAATGGCCATACCGAGGAACGGCATGCGGCCCTGTATTCCCCCTTGAGTTACTTCTTCCACGATAGCATCAAAATGGCAATCGCGAACACTTTCTGATTTTCGAGAAAAAAAGGGGAAGGGTTTAAACCACCCTTCCGCCGACATTCTTGCCGCAATAACTCCGCAGTACGTGTAGTCACAACAAAGCTGATGAGTGCGTTGAATACAGCTCGTCGAACTCTATCTTCAGTATAAAGGACAACTCTCTATCCCCGCGCGTTTAGACGGGAGAGGCCGGCAAAATTTCAAAAAATGGTCATTTTGACCTTCCAAAACAGACTTTTTTCTACACAAGGTGAACGAAGCGGCTCAGAGGCCCGCCCTTTTAATTTTTGGGTACCTAAAATATTTGAGTCTCTAATTCCGGAAATAATGGCCATACCGAGGAACGGCATGCGGCCCTGTATTCCCCCTTGACTTACTTCTTCCACGATAGCATCAAAATGGCAATCGCGAACACTTTCTGATTTTCGAGAAAAAAAGGGGAAGGGTTTAAACCACCCTTCCGCCGACATTCTTGCCGCAATAACTCCGCAGTACGTGTAGTCACAACAAAGCTGATGAGTGCGTTGAATACAGCTCGTCGAACTCTATCTTCAGTATAAAGGACAACTCTCTATCCCCGCGCGTTTAGACGGGAGAGGCCGGCAAAATTTCAAAAAATGGTCATTTTGACCTTCCAAAACAGACTTTTTTCTACACAAGGTGAACGAAGCGGCTCAGAGGCCCGCCCTTTTAACTGTAGTATCCTGGCATCTTCCTTAATAATCACCGTTAAAATCCATCAAATCCGTCGCACTTTCTTTTAGCCTTAATTTTTGGGTACCTAAAATATTTGAGTCTCTAATTCCGGAAATAATGGCCATACCGAGGAACGGCATGCGGCCCTGTATTCCCCCTTGACTTACTTCTTCCACGATAGCATCAAAATGGCAATCGCGAACACTTTCTGATTTTCGAGAAAAAAAGGGGAAGGGTTTAAACCACCCTTCCGCCGACATTCTTGCCGCAATAACTCCGCAGTACGTGTAGTCACAACAAAGCTGATGAGTGCGTTGAATACAGCTCGTCGAACTCTATCTTCAGTATAAAGGACAACTCTCTATCCCCGCGCGTTTAGACGGGAGAGGCCGGCAAAATTTCAAAAAATGGTCATTTTGACCTTCCAAAACAGACTTTTTTCTACACAAGGAGAACGAAGCGGCTCAGAGGCCCGACCTTTTAACTGTAGCATCCCGGCATCTTCCTTAATAATCACCGCTAAAATCCAGGAAATCCGTCGCACTTTTTTTTTTGCCTTAATTTTTGGGTACCTAAAATATTTGACTCTCTAATTCCGGAAATAATGGCCATACCGAGGAACGGCATGCGGCCCTGTATTCCCCCTTGACTTACTTCTTCCACGATAGCATCAAAATGGCAAACGCTAACACTTTCTGATTTTCGAGAAAAAAAGGGGAAGGGTTTAAACCACCCTTCCGCCGACATTCTTGCCGCAATAACTCCGCAGTACGTGTAGTCACAACAAAGCTGATGAGTGCGTTGAATACAGCTCGTCGAACTCTATCTTCAGTATAAAGGACAACTCTCTATCCCCGCGCGTTTAGACGGGAGAGGCCGGCAAAATTTAAAAAAATGGTCATTTTGACCTTCCAAAACAGACTTTTTTCTACACAAGGTGAACGAAGCGGCTCAGAGGCCCGCCCTTTTAACTGTAGTATCCTGGCATCTTCCTTAATAATCACCGTTAAAATCCATCAAATCCGTCGCACTTTCTTTTAGCCTTAATTTTTGGGTACCTAAAATATTTGAGTCTCTAATTCCGGAAATAATGGCCATACCGAGGAACGGCATGCGGCCCTGTATTCCCCCTTGACTTACTTCTTCCACGATAGCATCAAAATGGCAATCGCGAACACTTTCTGATTTTCGAGAAAAAAAGGGGAAGGGTTTAAACCACCCTTCCGCCGACATACTTGCCGCAATAACTCCGCAGTACGTGTAGTCACAACAAAGCTGATGAGTGCGTTGAATACAGCTCGTCGAACTCTATCTTCGGCATAAAGGACAACTCTCTATCCCCGCGCGTTTAGACGGGAGAGGCCGGCAAAATTTCAAAAAATGGTCATTTTGACCTTCCAAAACAGACTTTTTTCTACACAAGGAGAACGAAGCGGCTCAGAGGCCCGACCTTTTAACTGTAGCATCCCGGCATCTTCCTTAATAATCACCGCTATAATCGAGGAAATCCGTCGCACTTTTTTTTTGCCTTAATTTTTGGGTACCTAAAATATTTGAGTCTCTAATTCCGGAAATAATGGCCATACCGAGGAACGGCATGCGGCCCTGTATTCCCCCTTGAGTTACTTCTTCCACGATAGCATCAAAATGGCAATCGCGAACACTTTCTGATTTTCGAGAAAAAAAGGGGAAGGGTTTAAACCACCCTTCCGCCGACATTCTTGCCGCAATAACTCCGCAGTACGTGTAGTCACAACAAAGCTGATGAGTGCGTTGAATACAGCTCGTCGAACTCTATCTTCAGTATAAAGGACAACTCTCTATCCCCGCGCGTTTAGACGGGAGAGGCCGGCAAAATTTCAAAAAATGGTCATTTTGACCTTCCAAAACAGACTTTTTTCTACACAAGGTGAACGAAGCGGCTCAGAGGCCCGCCCTTTTAATTTTTGGGTACCTAAAATATTTGAGTCTCTAATTCCGGAAATAATGGCCATACCGAGGAACGGCATGCGGCCCTGTATTCCCCCTTGACTTACTTCTTCCACGATAGCATCAAAATGGCAATCGCGAACACTTTCTGATTTTCGAGAAAAAAAGGGGAAGGGTTTAAACCACCCTTCCGCCGACATTCTTGCCGCAATAACTCCGCAGTACGTGTAGTCACAACAAAGCTGATGAGTGCGTTGAATACAGCTCGTCGAACTCTATCTTCAGTATAAAGGACAACTCTCTATCCCCGCGCGTTTAGACGGGAGAGGCCGGCAAAATTTCAAAAAATGGTCATTTTGACCTTCCAAAACAGACTTTTTTCTACACAAGGTGAACGAAGCGGCTCAGAGGCCCGCCCTTTTAACTGTAGTATCCTGGCATCTTCCTTAATAATCACCGTTAAAATCCATCAAATCCGTCGCACTTTCTTTTAGCCTTAATTTTTGGGTACCTAAAATATTTGAGTCTCTAATTCCGGAAATAATGGCCATACCGAGGAACGGCATGCGGCCCTGTATTCCCCCTTGACTTACTTCTTCCACGATAGCATCAAAATGGCAATCGCGAACACTTTCTGATTTTCGAGAAAAAAAGGGGAAGGGTTTAAACCACCCTTCCGCCGACATTCTTGCCGCAATAACTCCGCAGTACGTGTAGTCACAACAAAGCTGATGAGTGCGTTGAATACAGCTCGTCGAACTCTATCTTCAGTATAAAGGACAACTCTCTATCCCCGCGCGTTTAGACGGGAGAGGCCGGCAAAATTTCAAAAAATGGTCATTTTGACCTTCCAAAACAGACTTTTTTCTACACAAGGAGAACGAAGCGGCTCAGAGGCCCGACCTTTTAACTGTAGCATCCCGGCATCTTCCTTAATAATCACCGCTAAAATCCAGGAAATCCGTCGCACTTTTTTTTTTGCCTTAATTTTTGGGTACCTAAAATATTTGACTCTCTAATTCCGGAAATAATGGCCATACCGAGGAACGGCATGCGGCCCTGTATTCCCCCTTGACTTACTTCTTCCACGATAGCATCAAAATGGCAAACGCTAACACTTTCTGATTTTCGAGAAAAAAAGGGGAAGGGTTTAAACCACCCTTCCGCCGACATTCTTGCCGCAATAACTCCGCAGTACGTGTAGTCACAACAAAGCTGATGAGTGCGTTGAATACAGCTCGTCGAACTCTATCTTCAGTATAAAGGACAACTCTCTATCCCCGCGCGTTTAGACGGGAGAGGCCGGCAAAATTTAAAAAAATGGTCATTTTGACCTTCCAAAACAGACTTTTTTCTACACAAGGTGAACGAAGCGGCTCAGAGGCCCGCCCTTTTAACTGTAGTATCCTGGCATCTTCCTTAATAATCACCGTTAAAATCCATCAAATCCGTCGCACTTTCTTTTAGCCTTAATTTTTGGGTACCTAAAATATTTGAGTCTCTAATTCCGGAAATAATGGCCATACCGAGGAACGGCATGCGGCCCTGTATTCCCCCTTGACTTACTTCTTCCACGATAGCATCAAAATGGCAATCGCGAACACTTTCTGATTTTCGAGAAAAAAAGGGGAAGGGTTTAAACCACCCTTCCGCCGACATACTTGCCGCAATAACTCCGCAGTACGTGTAGTCACAACAAAGCTGATGAGTGCGTTGAATACAGCTCGTCGAACTCTATCTTCGGCATAAAGGACAACTCTCTATCCCCGCGCGTTTAGACGGGAGAGGCCGGCAAAATTTCAAAAAATGGTCATTTTGACCTTCCAAAACAGACTTTTTTCTACACAAGGAGAACGAAGCGGCTCAGAGGCCCGACCTTTTAACTGTAGCATCCCGGCATCTTCCTTAATAATCACCGCTATAATCGAGGAAATCCGTCGCACTTTTTTTTTGCCTTAATTTTTGGGTACCTAAAATATTTTAGTCTCTAATTCCGGAAATAATGGCCATACCGAGGAACGGCATGCGGCCCTGTATTCCCCCTTGACTTACTTCTTCCACGATAGCATCAAAATGGCAATCGCGAACACTTTCTGATTTTCGAGAAAAAAAGGGGAAGGGTTTAAACCACCCTTCCGCCGACATTCTTGCCGCAATAACTCCGCAGTACGTGTAGTCACAACAAAGCTGATGAGTGCGTTGAATACAGCTCGTCGAACTCTATCTTCAGTATAAAGGACAACTCTCTATCCCCGCGCGTTTAGACGGGAGAGGCCGGCAAAATTTCAAAAAATGGTCATTTTGACCTTCCAAAACAGACTTTTTTCTACACAAGGAGAACGAAGCGGCTCAGAGGCCCGACCTTTTAACTGTAGCATCCCGGCATCTTCCTTAATAATCACCGCTAAAATCCAGGAAATCCGTCGCACTTTTTTTTTTGCCTTAATTTTTGGGTACCTAAAATATTTGACTCTCTAATTCCGGAAATAATGGCCATACCGAGGAACGGCATGCGGCCCTGTATTCCCCCTTGACTTACTTCTTCCACGATAGCATCAAAATGGCAAACGCTAACACTTTCTGATTTTCGAGAAAAAAAGGGGAAGGGAATAAATCAGCAGTACGTGTAGTCACAACAAAGCTGATGAGTGCGTTGAATACAG
This sequence comes from Periplaneta americana, assembly GCF_040183065.1. Lineage (NCBI taxonomy): Eukaryota > Metazoa > Arthropoda > Insecta > Blattodea > Blattidae > Periplaneta > Periplaneta americana. The sequence goes on along the minus strand of NW_027185545.1, from coordinate 18,664 downwards.
CTCGTCGAACTCTATCTTCAGTATAAAGGACAACTCTCTATCCCCGCGCGTTTAGACGGGAGAGGCCGGCAAATTTTCAAAAAATGGTCATTTTGACCTTCCAAAACAGACTTTTTTCTACACAAGGAGAACGAAGCGGCTCAGAGGCCCGACCTTTTAACTGTAGCATCCCGGCATCTTACTTAATAATCACCGCTATAATCGAGGAAATCCGTCGCACTTTTTTTTTGCCTTAATTTTTGGGTACCTAAAATATTTGAGTATCTAATTCCGGAAATAATGGCCATACCGAGGAACGGCATGCGGCCCTGTATTCCCCCTTGACTTACTTCTTCCACGATAGCATCAAAATGGCAATCGCGAACACTTTCTGATTTTCGAGAAAAAAAGGGGAAGGGTTTAAACCACCCTTCCGCCGACATACTTGCCGCAATAACTCCGCAGTACGTGTAGTCACAACAAAGCTGATGAGTGCGTTGAATACAGCTCGTCGAACTCTATCTTCGGTATAAAGGACAACTCTCTATTCCCGCGCGTTTAGACGGGAGAGGCCGGCAAAATGTCAAAAAATGGTCATTTTGACCTTCCAAAACAGACTTTTTTTCTACACAAGGAGAACGAAGCGGCTCAGAGGCCCGACCTTTTAACTGTAGCATCCCGGCATCTTCCTTAATAATCACCGCTAAAATCCAGGAAATCCGTCGCACTTTTTTTTTTGCCTTAATTTTTGGGTACCTAAAATATTTGAGTCTCTAATTCCGGAAATAATGGCCATACCGAGGAACGGCATGCGGCCCTGTATTCCCCCTTGACTTACTTCTTCCACGATAGCATCAAAATGGCAATCGCGAACACTTTCTGAGTTTCGAGAAAAAAAGGGGAAGGGTTTAAACCACCCTTCCGCCGACATTCTTGCCGCAATAACTCCGCAGTACGTGTAGTCACAACAAAGCTGATGAGTGCGTTGAATACAGCTCGTCGAACTCTATCTTCAGTATAAAGGACAACTCTCTATCCCCGCGCGTTTAGACGGGAGAGGCCGGCAAATTTTCAAAAAATGGTCATTTTGACCTTCCAAAACAGACTTTTTTCTACACAAGGAGAACGAAGCGGCTCAGAGGCCCGGCCTTTTAACTGTAGCATCCCGGCATCTTCCTTAATAATCACCGCTATAATCGAGGAAATCCGTCGCACTTTTTTTTTGCCTTAATTTTTGGGTACCTAAAATATTTGAGTATCTAATTCCGGAAATAATGGCCATACCGAGGAACGGCATGCGGCCCTGTATTCCCCCTTGACTTACTTCTTCCACGATAGCATCAAAATGGCAATCGCGAACACTTTCTGATTTTCGAGAAAAAAAGGGGAAGGGTTTAAACCACCCTTCCGCCGACATACTTGCCGCAATAACTCCGCAGTACGTGTAGTCACAACAAAGCTGATGAGTGCGTTGAATACAGCTCGTCGAACTCTATCTTCAGTATAAAGGACAACTCTCTATCCCCGCGCGTTTAGACGGGAGAGGCCGGCAAAATTTCAAAAAATGGTCATTTTGACCTTCCAAAACAGACTTTTTTCTACACAAGGAGAACGAAGCGGCTCAGAGGCCCGACCTTTTAACTGTAGCATCCCGGCATCTTCCTTAATAATCACCGCTAAAATCCAGGAAATCCGTCGCACTTTTTTTTTTGCCTTAATTTTTGGGTACCTAAAATATTTGACTCTCTAATTCCGGAAATAATGGCCATACCGAGGAACGGCATGCGGCCCTGTATTCCCCCTTGACTTACTTCTTTCACGATAGCATCAAAATGGCAAACGCTAACACTTTCTGATTTTCGAGAAAAAAAGGGGAAGGGAATAAATCAGCAGTACGTGTAGTCACAACAAAGCTGATGAGTGCGTTGAATACAGCTCGTCGAACTCTATCTTCAGTATAAAGGACAACTCTCTATCCCCGCGCGTTTAGACGGGAGAGGCCGGCAAATTTTCAAAAAATGGTCATTTTGACCTTCCAAAACAGACTTTTTTTCTACACAAGGAGAACGAAGCGGCTCAGAGGCCCGACCTTTTAACTGTAGCATCCCGGCATCTTCCTTAATAATCACCGCTAAAATCCAGGAAATCCGTCGCACTTTTTTTTTGCCTTAATTTTTGGGTACCTAAAATATTTGAGTCTCTAATTCCGGAAATAATGGCCATACCGAGGAACGGCATGCGGCCCTGTATTCCCCCTTGACTTACTTCTTCCACGATAGCATCAAAATGGCAATCGCGAACACTTTCTGAGTTTCGAGAAAAAAAGGGGAAGGGTTTAAACCACCCTTCCGCCGACATTCTTGCCGCAATAACTCCGCAGTACGTGTAGTCACAACAAAGCTGATGAGTGCGTTGAATACAGCTCGTCGAACTCTATCTTCAGTATAAAGGACAACTCTCTATCCCCGCGCGTTTAGACGGGAGAGGCCGGCAAATTTTCAAAAAATGGTCATTTTGACCTTCCAAAACAGACTTTTTTCTACACAAGGAGAACGAAGCGGCTCAGAGGCCCGGCCTTTTAACTGTAGCATCCCGGCATCTTCCTTAATAATCACCGCTATAATCGATGAAATCCGTCGCACTTTTTTTTTGCCTTAATTTTTGGGTACCTAAAATATTTGAGTATCTAATTCCGGAAATAATGGCCATACCGAGGAACGGCATGCGGCCCTGTATTCCCCCTTGACTTACTTCTTCCACGATAGCATCAAAATGGCAATCGCGAACACTTTCTGATTTTCGAGAAAAAAAGGGGAAGGGTTTAAACCACCCTTCCGCCGACATACTTGCCGCAATAACTCCGCAGTACGTGTAGTCACAACAAAGCTGATGAGTGCGTTGAATACAGCTCGTCGAACTCTATCTTCGGTATAAAGGACAACTCTCTATTCCCGCGCGTTTAGACGGGAGAGGCCGGCAAAATTTCAAAAAATGGTCATTTTGACCTTCCAAAACAGACTTTTTTTCTACACAAGGAGAACGAAGCGGCTCAGAGGCCCGACCTTTTAACTGTAGCATCCCGGCATCTTCCTTAATAATCACCGCTAAAATCCAGGAAATCCGTCGCACTTTTTTTTTGCCTTAATTTTTGGGTACCTAAAATATTTGAGTCTCTAATTCCGGAAATAATGGCCATACCGAGGAACGGCATGCGGCCCTGTATTCCCCCTTGACTTACTTCTTCCACGATAGCATCAAAATGGCAATCGCGAACACTTTCTGAGTTTCGAGAAAAAAAGGGGAAGGGTTTAAACCACCCTTCCGCCGACATTCTTGCCGCAATAACTCCGCAGTACGTGTAGTCACAACAAAGCTGATGAGTGCGTTGAATACAGCTCGTCGAACTCTATCTTCAGTATAAAGGACAAGTCTCTATCCCCGCGCGTTTAGACGGGAGAGGCCGGCAAATTTTCAAAAAATGGTCATTTTGACCTTCCAAAACAGACTTTTTTCTACACAAGGAGAACGAAGCGGCTCAGAGGCCCGGCCTTTTAACTGTAGCATCCCGGCATCTTCCTTAATAATCACCGCTATAATCGAGGAAATCCGTCGCACTTTTTTTTTGCCTTAATTTTTGGGTACCTAAAATATTTGAGTATCTAATTCCGGAAATAATGGCCATACCGAGGAACGGCATGCGGCCCTGTATTCCCCCTTGACTTACTTCTTCCACGATAGCATCAAAATGGCAATCGCGAACACTTTCTGATTTTCGAGAAAAAAAGGTTAAGGGTTTAAACCACCCTTCCGCCGACATACTTGCCGCAATAACTCCGCAGTACGTGTAGTCACAACAAAGCTGATGAGTGCGTTGAATACAGCTCGTCGAACTCTATCTTCAGTATAAAGGACAACTCTCTATCCCCGCGCGTTTAGACGGGAGAGGCCGGCAAAATTTCAAAAAATGGTCATTTTGACCTTCCAAAACAGACTTTTTTCTACACAAGGTGAACGAAGCGGCTCAGAGGCCCGCCCTTTTAACTGTAGTATCCTGGCATCTTCCTTAATAATCACCGTTAAAATCCATCAAATCCGTCGCACTTTCTTTTAGCCTTAATTTTTGGGTACCTAAAATATTTGAGTCTCTAATTCCGGAAATAATGGCCATACCGAGGAACGGCATGCGGCCCTGTATTCCCCCTTGACTTACTTCTTCCACGATAGCATCAAAATGGCAATCGCGAACACTTTCTGATTTTCGAGAAAAAAAGGGGAAGGGTTTAAACCACCCTTCCGCCGACATTCTTGCCGCAATAACTCCGCAGTACGTGTAGTCACAACAAAGCTGATGAGTGCGTTGAATACAGCTCGTCGAACTCTATCTTCAGTATAAAGGACATCTCTCTATCCCCGCGCGTTTAGACGGGAGAGGCCGGCAAAATTTCAAAAAATGGTCATTTTGACCTTCCAAAACAGACTTTTTTCTACACAAGGTGAACGAAGCGGCTCAGAGGCCCGCCCTTTTAACTGTAGTATCCTGGCATCTTCCTTAATAATCACCGTTAAAATCCATCAAATCCGTCGCACTTTCTTTTAGCCTTAATTTTTGGGTACCTAAAATATTTGAGTCTCTAATTCCGGAAATATAGGCCATACCGAGGAATGGCATGCGGCCCTGTATTCCCCCTTGACTTACTTCTTCCACGATAGCATCAAAATGGCAATCGCGAACACTTTCTGATTTTCGAGAAAAAAAGGGGAAGGGTTTAAACCACCCTTCCGCCGACATTCTTGCCGCAATAACTCCGCAGTACGTGTAGTCACAACAAAGCTGATGAGTGCGTTGAATACAGCTCGTCGAACTCTATCTTCAGTATAAAGGACAACTCTCTATCCCCGCGCGTTTAGACGGGAGAGGCCGGCAAAATTTCAAAAAATGGTCATTTTGACCTTCCAAAACAGACTTTTTTCTACACAAGGTGAACGAAGCGGCTCAGAGGCCCGCCCTTTTAATTTTTGGGTACCTAAAATATTTGAGTCTCTAATTCCGGAAATAATGGCCATACCGAGGAACGGCATGCGGCCCTGTATTCCCCCTTGAGTTACTTCTTCCACGATAGCATGAAAATGGCAATCGCGAACACTTTCTGATTTTCGAGAAAAAAAGGGGAAGGGTTTAAACCACCCTTCCGCCGACATTCTTGCCGCAATAACTCCGCAGTACGTGTAGTCACAACAAAGCTGATGAGTGCGTTGAATACAGCTCGTCGAACTCTATCTTCAGTATAAAGGACAACTCTCTATCCCCGCGCGTTTAGACGGGAGAGGCCGGCAAAATTTCAAAAAATGGTCATTTTGACCTTCCAAAACAGACTTTTTTCTACACAAGGTGAACGAAGCGGCTCAGAGGCCCGCCCTTTTAATTTTTGGGTACCTAAAATATTTGAGTCTCTAATTCCGGAAATAATGGCCATACCGAGGAACGGCATGCGGCCCTGTATTCCCCCTTGACTTACTTCTTCCACGATAGCATCAAAATGGCAATCGCGAACACTTTCTGATTTTCGAGAAAAAAAGGGGAAGGGTTTAAACCACCCTTCCGCCGACATTCTTGCCGCAATAACTCCGCAGTACGTGTAGTCACAACAAAGCTGATGAGTGCGTTGAATACAGCTCGTCGAACTCTATCTTCAGTATAAAGGACAACTCTCTATCCCCGCGCGTTTAGACGGGAGAGGCCGGCAAAATTTCAAAAAATGGTCATTTTGACCTTCCAAAACAGACTTTTTTCTACACAAGGTGAACGAAGCGGCTCAGAGGCCCGCCCTTTTAACTGTAGTATCCTGGCATCTTCCTTAATAATCACCGTTAAAATCCATCAAATCCGTCGCACTTTCTTTTAGCCTTAATTTTTGGGTACCTAAAATATTTGAGTCTCTAATTCCGGAAATAATGGCCATACCGAGGAACGGCATGCGGCCCTGTATTCCCCCTTGACTTACTTCTTCCACGATAGCATCAAAATGGCAATCGCGAACACTTTCTGATTTTCGAGAAAAAAAGGGGAAGGGTTTAAACCACCCTTCCGCCGACATTCTTGCCGCAATAACTCCGCAGTACGTGTAGTCACAACAAAGCTGATGAGTGCGTTGAATACAGCTCGTCGAACTCTATCTTCAGTATAAAGGACAACTCTCTATCCCCGCGCGTTTAGACGGGAGAGGCCGGCAAAATTTCAAAAAATGGTCATTTTGACCTTCCAAAACAGACTTTTTTCTACACAAGGAGAACGAAGCGGCTCAGAGGCCCGACCTTTTAACTGTAGCATCCCGGCATCTTCCTTAATAATCACCGCTAAAATCCAGGAAATCCGTCGCACTTTTTTTTTGCCTTAATTTTTGGGTACCTAAAATATTTGACTCTCTAATTCCGGAAATAATGGCCATACCGAGGAACGGCATGCGGCCCTGTATTCCCCCTTGACTTACTTCTTCCACGATAGCATCAAAATGGCAAACGCTAACACTTTCTGATTTTCGAGAAAAAAAGGGGAAGGGTTTAAACCACCCTTCCGCCGACATTCTTGCCGCAATAACTCCGCAGTACGTGTAGTCACAACAAAGCTGATGAGTGCGTTGAATACAGCTCGTCGAACTCTATCTTCAGTATAAAGGACAACTCTCTATCCCCGCGCGTTTAGACGGGAGAGGCCGGCAAAATTTAAAAAAATGGTCATTTTGACCTTCCAAAACAGACTTTTTTCTACACAAGGTGAACGAAGCGGCTCAGAGGCCCGCCCTTTTAACTGTAGTATCCTGGCATCTTCCTTAATAATCACCGTTAAAATCCATCAAATCCGTCGCACTTTCTTTTAGCCTTAATTTTTGGGTACCTAAAATATTTGAGTCTCTAATTCCGGAAATAATGGCCATACCGAGGAACGGCATGCGGCCCTGTATTCCCCCTTGACTTACTTCTTCCACGATAGCATCAAAATGGCAATCGCGAACACTTTCTGATTTTCGAGAAAAAAAAGGGGAAGGGTTTAAACCACCCTTCCGCCGACATTCTTGCCGCAATAACTCCGCAGTACGTGTAGTCACAACAAAGCTGATGAGTGCGTTGAATACAGCTCGTCGAACTCTATCTTCAGTATAAAGGACAACTCTCTATCCCCGCGCGTTTAGACGGGAGAGGCCGGCAAAATTTCAAAAAATGGTCATTTTGACCTTCCAAAACAGACTTTTTTCTACACAAGGTGAACGAAGCGGCTCAGAGGCCCGCCCTTTTAACTGTAGTATCCTGGCATCTTCCTTAATAATCACCGTTAAAATCCATCAAATCCGTCGCACTTTCTTTTAGCCTTAATTTTTGGGTACCTAAAATATTTGAGTCTCTAATTCCGGAAATAATGGCCATACCGAGGAACGGTATGCGGCCCTGTATTCCCCCTTGACTTACTTCTTCCACGATAGCATCAAAATGGCAATCGCGAACACTTTCTGATTTTCGAGAAAAAAAGGGGAAGGGTTTAAACCACCCTTCCGCCGACATTCTTGCCGCAATAACTCCGCAGTACGTGTAGTCACAACAAAGCTGATGAGTGCGTTGAATACAGCTCGTCGAACTCTATCTTCAGTATAATGGACAACTCTCTATCCCCGCGCGTTTAGACGGGAGAGGCCGGCAAAATTTCAAAAAATGGTCATTTTGACCTTCCAAAACAGACTTTTTTCTACACAAGGTGAACGAAGCGGCTCAGAGGCCCGCCCTTTTAACTGTAGTATCCTGGCATCTTCCTTAATAATCACCGTTAAAATCCATCAAATCCGTCGCACTTTCTTTTAGCCTTAATTTTTGGGTACCTAAAATATTTGAGTCTCTAATTCCGGAAATATAGGCCATACCGAGGAATGGCATGCGGCCCTGTATTCCCCCTTGACTTACTTCTTCCACGATAGCATCAAAATGGCAATCGCGAACACTTTCTGATTTTCGAGAAAAAAAGGGGAAGGGTTTAAACCACCCTTCCGCCGACATTCTTGCCGCAATAACTCCGCAGTACGTGTAGTCACAACAAAGCTGATGAGTGCGTTGAATACAGCTCGTCGAACTCTATCTTCAGTATAAAGGACAACTCTCTATCCCCGCGCGTTTAGACGGGAGAGGCCGGCAAAATTTCAAAAAATGGTCATTTTGACCTTCCAAAACAGACTTTTTTCTACACAAGGTGAACGAAGCGGCTCAGAGGCCCGCCCTTTTAACTGTAGTATCCCGGCATCTTCCTTAATAATCACCGTTAAAATCCATCAAATCCGTCGCACTTTCTTTTAGCCTTAATTTTTGGGTACCTAAAATATTTGAGTCTCTAATTCCGGAAATAATGGCCATACCGAGGAACGGCATGCGGCCCTGTATTCCCCCTTGACTTACTTCTTCCACGATAGCATCAAAATGGCAATCGCGAACACTTTCTGATTTTCGAGAAAAAAAGGGGAAGGGTTTAAACCACCCTTCCGCCGACATTCTTGCCGCAATAACTCCGCAGTACGTGTAGTCACAACAAAGCTGATGAGTGCGTTGAATACAGCTCGTCGAACTCTATCTTCAGTATAAAGGACAACTCTCTATCCCCGCGCGTTTAGACGGGAGAGGCCGGCAAAATTTCAAAAAATGGTCATTTTGACCTTCCAAAACAGACTTTTTTCTACACAAGGAGAACGAAGCGGCTCAGAGGCCCGCCCTTTTAACTGTAGTATCCTGGCATCTTCCTTAATAATCACCGTTAAAATCCATCAAATCCGTCGCACTTTCTTTTAGCCTTAATTTTTGGGTACCTAAAATATTTGAGTCTCTAATTCCGGAAATAATGGCCATACCGAGGAACGGCATGCGGCCCTGTATTCCCCCTTGACTTACTTCTTCCACGATAGCATCAAAATGGCAATCGCGAACACTTTCTGATTTTCGAGAAAAAAAGGGGAAGGGTTTAAACCACCCTTCCGCCGACATTCTTGCCGCAATAACTCCGCAGTACGTGTAGTCACAACAAAGCTGATGAGTGCGTTGAATACAGCTCGTCGAACTCTATCTTCAGTATAAAGGACAACTCTCTATCCCCGCGCGTTTAGACGGGAGAGGCCGGCAAAATTTAAAAAAATGGTCATTTTGACCTTCCAAAACAGACTTTTTTCTACACAAGGTGAACGAAGCGGCTCAGAGGCCCGCCCTTTTAACTGTAGTATCCCGGCATCTTCCTTAATAATCACCGTTAAAATCCATCAAATCCGTCGCACTTTCTTTTAGCCTTAATTTTTGGGTACCTAAAATATTTGAGTCTCTAATTCCGGAAATAATGGCCATACCGAGGAACGGCATGCGGCCCTGTATTCCCCCTTGACTTACTTCTTCCACGATAGCATCAAAATGGCAATCGCGAACACTTTCTGATTTTCGAGAAAAAAAGGGGAAGGGTTTAAACCACCCTTCCGCCGACATACTTGCCGCAATAACTCCGCAGTACGTGTAGTCACAACAAAGCTGATGAGTGCGTTGAATACAGCTCGTCGAACTCTATCTTCGGTATAAAGGACAACTCTCTATCCCCGCGCGTTTAGACGGGAGAGGCCGGCAAAATTTCAAAAAATGGTCATTTTGACCTTCCAAAACAGACTTTTTTCTACACAAGGAGAACGAAGCGGCTCAGAGGCCCGCCCTTTTAACTGTAGTATCCCGGCATCTTCCTTAATAATCACCGCTAAAATCCAGGAAATCCGTCGCACTTTTTTTTTTGCCTTAATTTTTGGGTACCTAAAATATTTGACTCTCTAATTCCGGAAATAATGGCCATACCGAGGAACGGCATGCGGCCCTGTATTCCCCCTTGACTTACTTCTTCCACGATAGCATCAAAATGGCAATCGCGAACACTTTCTGATTTTCGAGAAAAAAAGGGGAAGGGTTTAAACCACCCTTCCGCCGACATTCTTGCCGCAATAACTCCGCAGTACGTGTAGTCACAACAAAGCTGATGAGTGCGTTGAATACAGCTCGTCGAACTCTATCTTCAGTATAAAGGACAACTCTCTATCCCCGCGCGTTTAGACGGGAGAGGCCGGCAAAATTTAAAAAAATGGTCATTTTGACCTTCCAAAACAGACTTTTTTCTACACAAGGTGAACGAAGCGGCTCAGAGGCCCGCCCTTTTAACTGTAGTATCCCGGCATCTTCCTTAATAATCACCGTTAAAATCCATCAAATCCGTCGCACTTTCTTTTAGCCTTAATTTTTGGGTACCTAAAATATTTGAGTCTCTAATTCCGGAAATAATGGCCATACCGAGGAACGGCATGCGGCCCTGTATTCCCCCTTGACTTACTTCTTCCACGATAGCATCAAAATGGCAATCGCGAACACTTTCTGATTTTCGAGAAAAAAAGGGGAAGGGTTTAAACCACCCTTCCGCCGACATACTTGCCGCAATAACTCCGCAGTACGTGTAGTCACAACAAAGCTGATGAGTGCGTTGAATACAGCTCGTCGAACTCTATCTTCGGTATAAAGGACAACTCTCTATCCCCGCGCGTTTAGACGGGAGAGGCCGGCAAAATTTCAAAAAATGGTCATTTTGACCTTCCAAAACAGACTTTTTTCTACACAAGGAGAACGAAGCGGCTCAGAGGCCCGACCTTTTAACTGTAGCATCCCGGCATCTTCCTTAATAATCACCGCTAAAATCCAGGAAATCCGTCGCACTTTTTTTTTTTGCCTTAATTTTTGGGTACCTAAAATATTTGACTCTCTAATTCCGGAAATAATGGCCATACCGAGGAACGGCATGCGGCCCTGTATTCCCCCTTGACTTACTTCTTCCACGATAGCATCAAAATGGCAATCGCGAACACTTTCTGATTTTCGAGAAAAAAAGGGGAAGGGTTTAAACCACCCTTCCGCCGACATTCTTGCCGCAATAACTCCGCAGTACGTGTAGTCACAACAAAGCTGATGAGTGCGTTGAATACAGCTCGTCGAACTCTATCTTCAGTATAAAGGACAACACTCTATCCCCGCGCGTTTAGACGGGAGAGGCCGGCAAAATTTCAAAAAATGGTCATATTGACCTTCCAAAACAGACTTTTTTCTACACAAGGTGAACGAAGCGGCTCAGAGGCCCGCCCTTTTAACTGTAGTATCCTGGCATCTTCCTTAATAATCACCGTTAAAATCCATCAAATCCGTCGCACTTTCTTTTAGCCTTAATTTTTGGGTACCTAAAATATTTGAGTCTCTAATTCCGGAAATATTGGCCATACCGAGGAACGGCATGCGGCCCTGTATTCCCCCTTGACTTACTTCTTCCACGGTAGCATCAAAATGGCAATCGCGAACACTTTCTGATTTTCGAGAAAAAAAGGGGAAGGGTTTAAACCACCCTTCCGCCGACATTCTTGCCGCAATAACTCCGCAGTACGTGTAGTCACAACAAAGCTGATGAGTGCGTTGAATACAGCTCGTCGAACTCTATCTTCAGTATAATGGACAACTCTCTATCCCCGCGCGTTTAGACGGGAGAGGCCGGCAAAATTTCAAAAAATGGTCATTTTGACCTTCCAAAACAGACTTTTTTCTACACAAGGTGAACGAAGCGGCTCAGAGGCCCGCCCTTTTAACTGTAGTATCCTGGCATCTTCCTTAATAATCACCGTTAAAATCCATCAAATCCGTCGCACTTTCTTTTAGCCTTAATTTTTGGGTACCTAAAATATTTGAGTCTCTAATTCCGGAAATAATGGCCATACCGAGGAACGGCATGCGGCCCTGTATTCCCCCTTGACTTACTTCTTCCACGATAGCATCAAAATGGCAATCGCGAACACTTTCTGATTTTCGAGAAAAAAAGGGGAAGGGTTTAAACCACCCTTCCGCCGACATTCTTGCCGCAATAACTCCGCAGTACGTGTAGTCACAACAAAGCTGATGAGTGCGTTGAATACAGCTCGTCGAACTCTATCTTCAGTATAAAGGACATCTCTCTATCCCCGCGCGTTTAGACGGGAGAGGCCGGCAAAATTTCAAAAAATGGTCATTTTGACCTTCCAAAACAGACTTTTTTCTACACAAGGTGAACGAAGCGGCTCAGAGGCCCGCCCTTTTAACTGTAGTATCCTGGCATCTTCCTTAATAATCACCGTTAAAATCCATCAAATCCGTCGCACTTTCTTTTAGCCTTAATTTTTGGGTACCTAAAATATTTGAGTCTCTAATTCCGGAAATATAGGCCATACCGAGGAATGGCATGCGGCCCTGTATTCCCCCTTGACTTACTTCTTCCACGATAGCATCAAAATGGCAATCGCGAACACTTTCTGATTTTCGAGAAAAAAAGGGGAAGGGTTTAAACCACCCTTCCGCCGACATTCTTGCCGCAATAACTCCGCAGTACGTGTAGTCACAACAAAGCTGATGAGTGCGTTGAATACAGCTCGTCGAACTCTATCTTCAGTATAAAGGACAACTCTCTATCCCCGCGCGTTTAGACGGGAGAGGCCGGCAAAATTTCAAAAAATGGTCATTTTGACCTTCCAAAACAGACTTTTTTCTACACAAGGTGAACGATGCGGCTCAGAGGCCCGCCCTTTTAATTTTTGGGTACCTAAAATATTTGAGTCTCTAATTCCGGAAATAATGGCCATACCGAGGAACGGCATGCGGCCCTGTATTCCCCCTTGACTTACTTCTTCCACGATAGCATCAAAATGGCAATCGCGAACACTTTCTGATTTTCGAGAAAAAAAGGGGAAGGGTTTAAACCACCCTTCCGCCGACATTCTTGCCGCAATAACTCCGCAGTACGTGTAGTCACAACAAAGCTGATGAGTGCGTTGAATACAGCTCGTCGAACTCTATCTTCAGTATAAAGGACAACTCTCTATCCCCGCGCGTTTAGACGGGAGAGGCCGGCAAAATTTCAAAAAATGGTCATTTTGACCTTCCAAAACAGACTTTTTTCTACACAAGGTGAACGAAGCGGCTCAGAGGCCCGCCCTTTTAATTTTTGGGTACCTAAAATATTTGAGTCTCTAATTCCGGAAATAATGGCCATACCGAGGAACGGCATGCGGCCCTGTATTCCCCCTTGACTTACTTCTTCCACGATAGCATCAAAATGGCAATCGCGAACACTTTCTGATTTTCGAGAAAAAAAGGGGAAGGGTTTAAACCACCCTTCCGCCGACATTCTTGCCGCAATAACTCCGCAGTACGTGTAGTCACAACAAAGCTGATGAGTGCGTTGAATACAGCTCGTCGAACTCTATCTTCAGTATAAAGGACAACTCTCTATCCCCGCGCGTTTAGACGGGAGAGGCCGGCAAAATTTCAAAAAATGGTCATTTTGACCTTCCAAAACAGACTTTTTTCTACACAAGGTGAACGAAGCGGCTCAGAGGCCCGCCCTTTTAACTGTAGTATCCTGGCATCTTCCTTAATAATCACCGTTAAAATCCATCAAATCCGTCGCACTTTCTTTTAGCCTTAATTTTTGGGTACCTAAAATATTTGAGTCTCTAATTCCGGAAATAATGGCCATACCGAGGAACGGCATGCGGCCCTGTATTCCCCCTTGACTTACTTCTTCCACGATAGCATCAAAATGGCAATCGCGAACACTTTCTGATTTTCGAGAAAAAAAGGGGAAGGGTTTAAACCACCCTTCCGCCGACATTCTTGCCGCAATAACTCCGCAGTACGTGTAGTCACAACAAAGCTGATGAGTGCGTTGAATACAGCTCGTCGAACTCTATCTTCAGTATAAAGGACAACTCTCTATCCCCGCGCGTTTAGACGGGAGAGGCCGGCAAAATTTCAAAAAATGGTCATTTTGACCTTCCAAAACAGACTTTTTTCTACACAAGGAGAACGAAGCGGCTCAGAGGCCCGACCTTTTAACTGTAGCATCCCGGCATCTTCCTTAATAATCACCGCTAAAATCCAGGAAATCCGTCGCACTTTTTTTTTTGCCTTAATTTTTGGGTACCTAAAATATTTGACTCTCTAATTCCGGAAATAATGGCCATACCGAGGAACGGCATGCGGCCCTGTATTCCCCCTTGACTTACTTCTTCCACGATAGCATCAAAATGGCAAACGCTAACACTTTCTGATTTTCGAGAAAAAAAGGGGAAGGGTTTAAACCACCCTTCCGCCGACATTCTTGCCGCAATAACTCCGCAGTACGTGTAGTCACAACAAAGCTGATGAGTGCGTTGAATACAGCTCGTCGAACTCTATCTTCAGTATAAAGGACAACTCTCTATCCCCGCGCGTTTAGACGGGAGAGGCCGGCAAAATTTAAAAAAATGGTCATTTTGACCTTCCAAAACAGACTTTTTTCTACACAAGGTGAACGAAGCGGCTCAGAGGCCCGCCCTTTTAACTGTAGTATCCTGGCATCTTCCTTAATAATCACCGTTAAAATCCATCAAATCCGTCGCACTTTCTTTTAGCCTTAATTTTTGGGTACCTAAAATATTTGAGTCTCTAATTCCGGAAATAATGGCCATACCGAGGAACGGCATGCGGCCCTGTATTCCCCCTTGACTTACTTCTTCCACGATAGCATCAAAATGGCAATCGCGAACACTTTCTGATTTTCGAGAAAAAAAAGGGGAAGGGTTTAAACCACCCTTCCGCCGACATTCTTGCCGCAATAACTCCGCAGTACGTGTAGTCACAACAAAGCTGATGAGTGCGTTGAATACAGCTCGTCGAACTCTATCTTCAGTATAAAGGACAACTCTCTATCCCCGCGCGTTTAGACGGGAGAGGCCGGCAAAATTTCAAAAAATGGTCATTTTGACCTTCCAAAACAGACTTTTTTCTACACAAGGTGAACGAAGCGGCTCAGAGGCCCGCCCTTTTAACTGTAGTATCCTGGCATCTTCCTTAATAATCACAGTTAAAATCCATCAAATCCGTCGCACTTTCTTTTAGCCTTAATTTTTGGGTACCTAAAATATTTGAGTCTCTAATTCCGGAAATAATGGCCATACCGAGGAACGGTATGCGGCCCTGTATTCCCCCTTGACTTACTTCTTCCACGATAGCATCAAAATGGCAATCGCGAACACTTTCTGATTTTCGAGAAAAAAAGGGGAAGGGTTTAAACCACCCTTCCGCCGACATTCTTGCCGCAATAACTCCGCAGTACGTGTAGTCACAACAAAGCTGATGAGTGCGTTGAATACAGCTCGTCGAACTCTATCTTCAGTATAAAGGACAACTCTCTATCCCCGCGCGTTTAGACGGGAGAGGCCGGCAAAATTTCAAAAAATGGTCATTTTGACCTTCCAAAACAGACTTTTTTCTACACAAGGTGAACGAAGCGGCTCAGAGGCCCGCCCTTTTAATTTTTGGGTACCTAAAATATTTGAGTCTCTAATTCCGGAAATAATGGCCATACCGAGGAACGGCATGCGGCCCTGTATTCCCCCTTGACTTACTTCTTCCACGATAGCATCAAAATGGCAATCGCGAACACTTTCTGATTTTCGAGAAAAAAAGGGGAAGGGTTTAAACCACCCTTCCGCCGACATTCTTGCCGCAATAACTCCGCAGTACGTGTAGTCACAACAAAGCTGATGAGTGCGTTGAATACAGCTCGTCGAACTCTATCTTCAGTATAAAGGACAACTCTCTATCCCCGCGCGTTTAGACGGGAGAGGCCGGCAAAATTTCAAAAAATGGTCATTTTGACCTTCCAAAACAGACTTTTTTCTACACAAGGTGAACGAAGGGGCTCAGAGGCCCGCCCTTTTAATTTTTGGGTACCTAAAATATTTGAGTCTCTAATTCCGGAAATAATGGCCATACCGAGGAACGGCATGCGGCCCTGTATTCCCCCTTGACTTACTTCTTCCACGATAGCATCAAAATGGCAATCGCGAACACTTTCTGATTTTCGAGAAAAAAAGGGGAAGGGTTTAAACCACCCTTCCGCCGACATTCTTGCCGCAATAACTCCGCAGTACGTGTAGTCACAACAAAGCTGATGAGTGCGTTGAATACAGCTCGTCGAACTCTATCTTCAGTATAAAGGACAACACTCTATCCCCGCGCGTTTAGACGGGAGAGGCCGGCAAAATTTCAAAAAATGGTCATATTGACCTTCCAAAACAGACTTTTTTCTACACAAGGTGAACGAAGCGGCTCAGAGGCCCGCCCTTTTAACTGTAGTATCCTGGCATCTTCCTTAATAATCACCGTTAAAATCCATCAAATCCGTCGCACTTTCTTTTAGCCTTAATTTTTGGGTACCTAAAATATTTGAGTCTCTAATTCCGGAAATATTGGCCATACCGAGGAACGGCATGCGGCCCTGTATTCCCCCTTGACTTACTTCTTCCACGGTAGCATCAAAATGGCAATCGCGAACACTTTCTGATTTTCGAGAAAAAAAGGGGAAGGGTTTAAACCACCCTTCCGCCGACATTCTTGCCGCAATAACTCCGCAGTACGTGTAGTCACAACAAAGCTGATGAGTGCGTTGAATACAGCTCGTCGAACTCTATCTTCAGTATAATGGACAACTCTCTATCCCCGCGCGTTTAGACGGGAGAGGCCGGCAAAATTTCAAAAAATGGTCATTTTGACCTTCCAAAACAGACTTTTTTCTACACAAGGTGAACGAAGCGGCTCAGAGGCCCGCCCTTTTAACTGTAGTATCCTGGCATCTTCCTTAATAATCACCGTTAAAATCCATCAAATCCGTCGCACTTTCTTTTAGCCTTAATTTTTGGGTACCTAAAATATTTGAGTCTCTAATTCCGGAAATAATGGCCATACCGAGGAACGGCATGCGGCCCTGTATTCCCCCTTGACTTACTTCTTCCACGATAGCATCAAAATGGCAATCGCGAACACTTTCTGATTTTCGAGAAAAAAAGGGGAAGGGTTTAAACCACCCTTCCGCCGACATTCTTGCCGCAATAACTCCGCAGTACGTGTAGTCACAACAAAGCTGATGAGTGCGTTGAATACAGCTCGTCGAACTCTATCTTCAGTATAAAGGACATCTCTCTATCCCCGCGCGTTTAGACGGGAGAGGCCGGCAAAATTTCAAAAAATGGTCATTTTGACCTTCCAAAACAGACTTTTTTCTACACAAGGTGAACGAAGCGGCTCAGAGGCCCGCCCTTTTAACTGTAGTATCCTGGCATCTTCCTTAATAATCACCGTTAAAATCCATCAAATCCGTCGCACTTTCTTTTAGCCTTAATTTTTGGGTACCTAAAATATTTGAGTCTCTAATTCCGGAAATATAGGCCATACCGAGGAATGGCATGCGGCCCTGTATTCCCCCTTGACTTACTTCTTCCACGATAGCATCAAAATGGCAATCGCGAACACTTTCTGATTTTCGAGAAAAAAAGGGGAAGGGTTTAAACCACCCTTCCGCCGACATTCTTGCCGCAATAACTCCGCAGTACGTGTAGTCACAACAAAGCTGATGAGTGCGTTGAATACAGCTCGTCGAACTCTATCTTCAGTATAAAGGACAACTCTCTATCCCCGCGCGTTTAGACGGGAGAGGCCGGCAAAATTTCAAAAAATGGTCATTTTGACCTTCCAAAACAGACTTTTTTCTACACAAGGTGAACGATGCGGCTCAGAGGCCCGCCCTTTTAATTTTTGGGTACCTAAAATATTTGAGTCTCTAATTCCGGAAATAATGGCCATACCGAGGAACGGCATGCGGCCCTGTATTCCCCCTTGACTTACTTCTTCCACGATAGCATCAAAATGGCAATCGCGAACACTTTCTGATTTTCGAGAAAAAAAGGGGAAGGGTTTAAACCACCCTTCCGCCGACATTCTTGCCGCAATAACTCCGCAGTACGTGTAGTCACAACAAAGCTGATGAGTGCGTTGAATACAGCTCGTCGAACTCTATCTTCAGTATAAAGGACAACTCTCTATCCCCGCGCGTTTAGACGGGAGAGGCCGGCAAAATTTCAAAAAATGGTCATTTTGACCTTCCAAAACAGACTTTTTTCTACACAAGGTGAACGAAGCGGCTCAGAGGCCCGCCCTTTTAATTTTTGGGTACCTAAAATATTTGAGTCTCTAATTCCGGAAATAATGGCCATACCGAGGAACGGCATGCGGCCCTGTATTCCCCCTTGACTTACTTCTTCACGATAGCATCAAAATGGCAATCGCGAACACTTTCTGATTTTCGAGAAAAAAAGGGGAAGGGTTTAACCACCCTTCCGCCGACATTCTTGCCGCAATAACTCCGCAGTACGTGTAGTCACAACAAAGCTGATGAGTGCGTTGAATACAGCTCGTCGAACTCTATCTTCAGTATAAAGGACAACTCTCTATCCCGCGCGTTTAGACGGAGAGGCCGGCAAAATTTCAAAAAATGGTCATTTTGACCTTCCAAAACAGACTTTTTTCTACACAAGGTGAACGAAGCGGCTCAGAGGCCCGCCCTTTTAACTGTAGTATCCTGGCATCTTCCTTATAATCACCGTTAAAATCCATCAAATCCGTCGCACTTTCTTTAGCCTTAATTTTTGGGTACCTAAAATATTTGAGTCTCTAATTCCGGAAATAATGGCCATACCGAGGAACGGCATGCGGCCCTGTATTCCCCTTGACTTACTTCTTCCACGATAGCATC